>NC_051177.1:141984802-142007235 GCF_013339695.2 Rhipicephalus sanguineus | reverse complement strand
AATCAACGAGCAAGTCGACGAGATGCTTCGCCGCGATGTTATTCGACCTTCTAACAGCCCCTGGGCGTCTCCTGTCGTTCTTGTGGCGAAGAAGGACGGTTCTGTGCGGTTCTGTGTGGATTACCGACGACTTAACAAGATCACTCGCAAGGACGTGTATCCACTGCCGCGAATAGACGACGCGATTGACAGCCTGCAAGGCGCAGAATTCTTTTCATCTCTTGATTTGCGCTCAGGGTACTGGCAAGTACCTATGGCTGATGACGCTCGACCGAAGACCGCCTTTGTCACGCCCGACGGCTTGTACGAATTAACGTCATGCCGTTTGGGCTGTGTAATGCGCCCGCCACCTTTGAGGGCATGATGGATACCGTTCTGCGCAACCTGAAATGGCACACATGCTTATGCTACCTCGACGACGTCGTTGTTTTCGCTCCGGACTTCTCCACGCACCTTCAACGCCTGCGGCATGTTTTGACGCGTTTGAGCGAGGCCGGTCTGCAACTGAATCTAAAGAAGTACCGATTTGCAGCACGGCAGCTGACAATACTCGGTTACGTCGTGTCCAAGGACGGTATTCTCCCCGATCCAGCCAAGCTTCGGGCCGTGACCGAGTTCCCCAAACCTACCTCCGTCAAGGAACTGCGCAGTTTCGTAGGACTGTGTTCCTACTTTCGGCGCTTCATTCGAAACTTCGCGACTATCATATCGCCGCTGACGAAGCTCCTCGGAAGTAATGGGCCGCTCAATTCGTGGTCGTCCGAGTGCGACGAAGCTTTCGCGAAGCTCCGTCGTTTGTTGACATCGCCTCCCATACTACGCCACTACGACCCTACGGCTCTTACAGAGGTGCACACAGACGCCAGCGGTGTTGGCCTTGGCGCTGTCCTTGCGCAGCGCAAGCCAGGGTTCCCTGAATATGTCGTGGCATATGCAAGTCGCACGCTTACCAAAGCCGAGACCAATTACACCGTCACCGAAAAGGAATGCCTGGCGATTATCTGGGCCCTTACGAAGTTCCGACCTTATTTGTATGGTCGCCCATTTGATGTCATCACCGACCACCATGCACTATGCTGGCTATCATCATTGAAGGATCCATCAGGCCGCCTCTCCCGCTGGGCACTTCGCCTACAGGACTACGACATCCGCGTGCTGTACCGCAACGGACGCCAGCATGCTGACGCCGACGCACTCTCGCGCTCCCCCTTGCCTGACGACAATACCCACAGCTCAATGTCTCACAATTCCGTTTCTTCCATCGACATTCACACCATCGCTACCGAACAGCGCAAGGATCAGTGGATCGCTTCACTGATAGACTTGCTCACTGATCCATCGGCAACACCATCCACTCGCGCGTTGCGTCGTCAAGCCCATCATTTCGCCATTCGCGACGACCTCCTTCACCGACGCAATTACAACGCCGACGGCCGCCAGTGGCTACTAGTAATACCCCGCAGTCTCCGTTCTGACATATGCGAATCGTTTCACGCTGATCCGCAGTGTGCGCACTCTGGGGTATCGAAAACATACCACCGCATTCGCCAACGGTACTTTTGACGAGGGATGTACCGCTACGTGCAGAAGTTCGTTCGCTCCTGCATCGATTGTCAGCGCCGCAAAGCTTCAACACACCAGTCACCAGCAGGTCTACAGCCTTTACCTTGCCCTGACCGGCCGTTTGGGCGCGTTGGCATCGATTTGTATGGACCACTTTCTCTGACGTCGGCTGGTAACCGCTGGGCCATCGTCGCTGTAGACCACCTTACGCGATACGCCGAAACTGCCGCCCTCCCAGCGGCTACAGCGCGCGATGTGGCCTCCTTCCTGCTCCACCGGTTCATGCTGCGCCACGGTCCACCCCAGGAGCTGCTCAGCGATCGAGGCCGTGTCTTCCTGTCGGAAGTCGTCGAAGCCATCCTCAAAGAGTGCAACGTTGTTCACCGCAAAACTACTGCTTACCACCCGCAGACGAATGGCCTCACCGAACGCTTCAACCGCACGCTCGGCGACATGCTATCGATGTACGTCGCCGCCGATCACACAAATTGGGATTCGATTCTGCCTTTCGTCACCTACGCCTACAATACCGCCCCTCAAAGCACAACTGGTTTCTCACCCTTTTTCTTATTGTACGGCAGGCACCCGTCGCACACAATCGACACAATCCTTCCATACACGCCGGATCGATCGGAGTGTGCGCCTATTTCTGCCACAGCCGGACTTGCTGAGGAGTGTCGCGAGCTTGCCAGGACCTTTACTATGCAGGACCAAGAGCGGCAGAAGAGCATTCGCAGTGCCACCAACACTTCTGCAGCCACGTTCCTCCCTGCAGCGCTCGTATAGCTCTCGGTTCCTACCACTGCAACTGGCCTCTCTTCCAAACTGCTACCCAAATACGAAGGCCCCTACCGTGTCGTCGAACGCACATCCCCGGTCAACTACCTGATTGAACCTATTGAACCATCTTCGGACATGCGCCGTCGAGGGCGCGACATTGTCAACGTGGAGCGCCTCAAGCCCTACCATGACCCGCTCATAGTGACCAGCTGTTAGGTCGCCAGGCGGCTCCCTTTTCGTACCCGGGGTAATTGTAGAGAAGCATTGGAACGCTCTAATGGGTCGTCCTCTCAAGCGCCTCTTAGTGGGTCACCCTCTTCGCCTATTCTCGGAGAGCACGCCCCTCGTGCTCGTGCTCGTGAGAGTCTGCGAGTCTGCGCTCTGTCGTTGTGCATCGCCGCCGTCAATCTCGCCGTCAATAAACGTCTTAACAAGAAGAATAAGGATGGGATGGGGCTCATTCGGCAAGCATTATCAAATCATGAATGGTAGTCTACCACTATCTCTCAAGAGGAAGGTATATAACAGCTGCATCTTACCGGTACTTACCTACGGAGCAGAAACCTGGAGACTTACAGAGGGTTCAACTTAAATTGAGGACGACGCAGCGAGCGATGGAAAGGAAAATGATAGGTGTAACCTTAAGAGACAAGAAGAGAGCAGAGTGGGTCAGGGAACAAACGGGGGTTAAAGATATCATAGTTGAAATCAAGAAGAAATGGATGTGGGCCGGGCACGTAGCACGTCGGCAGGATAACCGGTGGTCATTAAGGGTAACTGACTGGATTCCAAGAGATGGCAAACGCGTGAGGGGGAGACAGAAAATTAGGTGGGTAGATGAGATTAAGAAGTTTGTAGGTATAACCTGGCAGCAGAAAGCACAGGACCGGGTTGATTGGCGAAACATGGGAGAGGCCTTTGCCCTGCAGTGGGCGTAGACAGGCTGATGATGATGATCATGAATTCTAGTGATGACTGCAAGTGCGCGGTGCGCGACCGTCATCGTCTTCCATTTTCAACATCTTCCCGCCTGCGACAAAGAAGTGAAAAGGAAAGGATGGCACACAAGCGAAATGAAAAGGATGGCACAATACAACAAAACACTGCCGAACCACCGCACTGGCTGGGCGGTAGTTCACGTCACTTGTAATATGTAGCGCCATCTTTTCGTTCGCTAGCTGCAGATAGGTCGATGCGCGATGCACTCAACGTCCGGCACGAACTGCCACTTAACGTTCGCACTTTAGTCCCGCACGCACTTTGACGATCCTTTAGTTCGGTGTAGTCAATCAAACGCAGTTCGCAATCGTCCTAGTCCAGTCCGTGGTCGCGCAGTCAATTCGGAGCTGTCTGGATGTTAACGATAACCTTTCTTTTCCATCGATGTTTGAAGTGTTTGGAGTGGTTTCGAATTACAGTCGCTCTTCCTGCATGAAGTCGCTGCTTGCATGTGGTTAGGTCAGTCGCTACCTCACGCGTTCTTGGTATGAAGTGGCGACTTTGAAGGTCTTTACGTGCTCTTACTTTCTTTGCTTTCAGTTCTTCTTTGGCTCTCACATGAGCAGACTGTCATTTCATTCTTTTCCTGAATTTCTTTCCTTTCGATGACATTATTTTGTGTTTCCCAGCCGCAAGGTGCTTTCGTTTTGTCCTTGTGTCCTTGACACCATGAGCATGATGGCCGTCTATTTTTGATCGTATACTAGGGAAGTGCACTTTTTCCTTCGGACTTATCGTCCTGATGGTTGAGATCCTCATTCCCATAGCTGACGTCGATTTCCACTTCTCATCTTTACCACCAGTATTTCCATGTTTATTCTCATGCGAACTTCGATTTCTCCTTGGCTTGGTCCTTCGGTCTTCGTGACACACGTTTGACGCTTTTATCGCCGTGGAGTCGAATCTGTCGTAACTGGAAATGTCTTCAGGACTCCCACAACCGACAAACGACTGTGCGCCAGATCCCACAACTGTACTTCCGGCAGAATTTCTGGGAATTATTTCAATCATTTTGTGCTCAGACGCAGCTGGTGTAATTGCTTCATCATTGGAACCATTGGAACCCGTCGCTATTGCAGTTGGTAGCTTCGAGGGCCGTCGTCTCGAAGGGCAAAGTCATCGTAAGGGGCTCCCGCCTCGCGAACCTCCAGGCGACGGACGCTGCCTCATCATGGCACTTGCTACACGTGACGTTCCGTGATAGTCGGCAAAAACGAGCGACGTGATTCCTCCTGCCGCCGCGGTAGCAGCACCGAGCGCTGCGCACTGCGCAAGCGAGCCCTTTTTTCATCCGCCGAGAGCTGGACGTTGCATTCCGCGATGGTGTGACGACAATTGTTGCATAAGGCGCACGCTTCTTGCGTAACTGCAACAGATTCGGCAGCAAGTACGGACGCCGTTGGCAGATATCCCACTGGTGCTGGCGGAGGTTGGACGTCCTCTTCAGGTTTCAAGTGCGAGGAAGCTGACGCCGTTCGTCCTGGTCTGCCTTCCTCTCTTATCTCAACCTGGACGCGTAGAAAACGTAGCATTTCTGCAGCCTGTCGAGCTCTCTCTTCAGGTGTCGCGATACCAGATGTATCCTGCGGCGCTTCCTTCGCCTTCTGGCGATAGAGTATCGCGAGGTCGTCAGGCAGGCACTTCATTAGGACGTGGTTGAGGACAACGTTGTACTGGTCAGGTGAAACGCACAAACCGGTCAATGCGGATACTCGAAACTGGACTTTGTCGTAGAGCAGTCGAAGTTTTTCTACCTCTGCCGAAGACTTGACTGGTGCCAAGGCGAGGAGGTGGTCAACGTGCTCGTCGATGAGCAAGTCGCGTCGGCCAAACCGCTCCGTCAAAGCCTTGATGGCGATGGTGTAATTATCTTCAGTCAGTCGAATACCTTCGATTGCTCTCTTGGCTGCACCAGTCAAATATGAGAGCAGGTACTTAAACTTCTCAATCTGCAGAAGTTCGTCGTTGAGATGTATCGTGGCGCTGAAGTGCTCCAAGAGGACTGCCAATCGCGAAGCGCGCCGGACAACGTAGGGATCTGTAGTTTCGGCAGGACTACTGTGCAATGGCGCATCACGTTCCTTGACTGGGAGTCATCTCTGTTACTCGAGGTGAAGGGTCACTGACCTCGTTGTTTGCTGAGGTGCTGGCGCCACCGGCGTCGGCGTTCGGTGTTGTAGCCTCCGGCCTTGAAGTACTCGTTGCCGTCGCTTTGTTTGCAGCTTCTCGAAGAAAGAACCGCGCTCGTGACACGGCGTAAGACACCTTTCGGTCGAAATCTTCTGCGGCCTCGAGTTCTTCCTCGTAAGCGTCGTCGTCAGTGGCGTCAAAGATGTCCTTGTTGAGGTTGACGAGCTCGGAGTTCTTTTGAATCAGGTAGGTAACGTAAGATTCCACATGAGCAGCATCGGGAACGGAGGCCTGCAGTTCGTCGGTCAGGAGCGTAAGTGTTCGCGTGACGCTGGCCCTGAAGACGCCACGGTTCTTGCGCAGCCGCTCCACTGATGCCATCGAAGCTAGAAGTCTTGGAAGGGCGATGACCGGGGGATTTCGGCGCCAGAAAGAATGTCGCGTAATTAAGACCCGAGCCCTAGACCAAGAACTCCGTCTTTCTATTCAACTGCTCGTGCCATGTCAATGAGGCATATGTAGGCATGTTCAAATGACATCTAACCGCACTATTTTCAACAACGTACTAATTACGTGCTCATTTTTTCTGGCTCATAAAGAAAGGCTGCAAAATAGGAAAAATAACACGTGAGAGAGAGAGACAGAGCAACCTTATTGAGGTCCGTTACAGACGTGGGGCAGAGCGTCCTCCGCGCCCACCCGGCTATTCCCACGTGGGGAACAGACTGCAGCGCGTATCAGGAAGCAGCGCACTCAAACAGGCTCACTATGAGGTGGCAAGTCAAGACTACGAACCAGCCTTTTGCGGTGGGAGCGTAGTCACGTGTTATTTTTCATATTTCGCGGGCCTTCTTTATCAGCCTCTATCAGCTTTGTGTAACAGAGTTCCCCTTTTTTTAAATCGTGCTGCGTGATAGTTGGGACGCCCTGTATATGCCACCATAACACAGACACGGGTAGTTGCCCGAACTAGTTATTTCTGGTTGCCAGAACTAAGTCCTTTCTCGACCTAAATACATGGTTTGAGCGTGTTTTTAAAATTTTTTCCGGCGCCATCTGTAGAAGTCAAAGAGAACTAAGACAAATGTTTCAGGGTAACTTGACTGCATCACCGCGAAACGCTTTGTTTCAGTGTGGACGAGCCCAGCTCGTCTTCGCTACGGAAAGAATTAGAGAACCTTAGGTGGTCGAAATTTCCGTAGCCCTCCACTACGGCGTCTTTCATAATCATTACGTGGGTTTCGGACGCGAAACTCCAATAAATGTTATTGAAATGGCGCCGAGTGGTAGGCGAGGCTCCTGCGAACATGTGAGCCAAACACTATAACGCAGCACGCGTCATGTAATTTACAACTGAAGTTCGAAGTCAGCCAGAAATTACTCGCTTTTCTCTCGACAAGTGATGTCATATATGATATACCCAAAATAAACTGTGTCACCTACATAAAAGCACATGCACGTGGTCATCGGCTGATTTGGTTGTTGGTTGTAAAACCTTTATTATATCTATTGATGAATGGGTGGAGTCCATAGTCCGCGACCCCATTGACTTCGGCCCCGGTCCTCGCGCGGGCCACCAGGGCCTTCTGGACCCCCCGGTCCGGGCTGTACAGTGCCGCCTCCCACCCATCTCTACTGAAATCATTAAGGACACTTGTTTTAGATGTATTGCTCTGGCACTCCCATGCCATGTGGTAGACTGTAGCTATAGGTCAGTGCTGCACAGCCTGCATGTTGGTGAGGGGTACTTGTCAGGGTCGATTTTGGAGAGTACGTGTGGGTTTGGGTATGATAACGTTTGTAAACGGCACCAGGCTACCTGTGCGGCCTTACTGAGTTGAGGATGTGGAGGAGGATGTTTCATCCCCGCAAACCTTCGGTTTTGTAGTATATCAGTGCATGAGGTGAGGTGGGTCGACTGATCTGGGAGGGCTGGATACCCTGCACTGAAGTTAGAGTCCCGGGGTAAGAGAGCTCGGGCGGAGGTATGAGCTAGCTCATTACCTCTGACTCCACAATGACCGGTTATTTGAGCATCTTGAGCTCTATAGTTACAGCGGCCGCCACGGTGTGCGCGCGCCGAGCCCTCGTTGCGCTCTACACAGCGCGCTCGTGATCACACTGAAAGTGAAGCGCGCCTTCAAAAGAAACAGGAAGAAAAGGTGCTCAAGGTCATGATGCGCGCTGACGAACGGACGTAGCTCGTAGCTCCTTTGTAATCTCCCCCTGTGTAGCTTTCAGCGCGCTCGCATGGGACGAAAGGAGAGAGATGGCGCTTAGAGCGTGCGACAAATCGCTGTAACTGCACTCATACTTGACGGATTCCAAGAATTTTTGCGGTAGTCGATTCGTAAGGCAAGAAGCTCCGATAGTGAGGTCACTCGATGATTACTTGGAAATATCAGCACATTGGTGTAGCCAGACAGCACATTGCCGTGGCAAATGCTTTTAAAGGTTATTTCACTGGATTGTTTTCTGGCCCTGCCCATGATACAGGTCGAAACACATTCCTCACTCACACACGCTCTTTACCACAAGTCAACCAATCTTCAAAAATGTGACGTCAATCAGCTTACGGTCCCTCAGCGAGCTCAGATAGTTTTAGGTTTGCATTAGCGTGGTAGCGGGGGTAAGGGAATTCTGTACCGTAACCGAAACGTCAATTTCGGAAAATGAGTTTTAGTTAACGGGATAGCACTTACGTGCCCAAGTTTTGACTGTGGCGTCCCCTAGCAGAGGATGAATGCGTTCAAAATAAATCAAAAGAAAAAGAACCCGCGAAATCCTCACGTGTCTCTCCGCATGTCGAAATAGGGAATTTTAGTTTGTCTGTAGACTTTTTCATGTTAGCGGAGTACGGGTTACCGAAGAAACGTACGCGATAGGCAGTGCTGGTAGCAAGGTAGGTAGGTAAAAAACTTTATTTCTCCTTTTGAAAGGAAAGGGGCAAAGGGATAGAGATAGGGGGAGGTTGCTACACACGGTAGTCCTCCGCAACCTTTTCTGCCCAACCCAGGATGGCCTCCTGGACGTCGGGTTTCGAGCTGCGCAAGGCAGCCTCCCACTGCTCCTCATTATTTAATATGTTTCGGAGGGACGGGGGAGGGGGGTGCTTAGGGCAGCCCCACATGATATGACTGAGATTGGCCTTCGTTGTGGAGCAATATTTACAAGAAGAGGATGGGTAGAGACAGGGGTACATGAGGTGAAGAAAGTGAGGAGAAGAAAAGGTGCGAGTCTGCAGTTGTCGCCACAGCACTTCGCGCCTGCGCGGGGATTTAGCTATTAGCGGCGGAAAGGTTAAACGGCCGAGGCGGTAGCGGCTGCAGATGCTGTGAAATGTTAGAAAGCGATCCCGCGCAGCAAATGGAGCCGTTGTGGAAACGGAGCTTGACTCTTCTAATGCCTGCGCCCGGACCGTAAATCCTCGGGCGCTGGCGTGAGCCGCTTCGTTACCGGCAAGGCCCGCGTGCGCGGGAGTTCATATTAAAGCGGTATCTTGTTGCGGCGGATGGGCCAGGAGGAGGGAGAGGGCTGTTTTGGACACCCTACCCGCTCCGAAATTGTAGATGGCAGTTTTAGAGTCACTGATGATAAGTGAATAATTTGGAATGGTAAGTGCTAGAGCAATAGCCGCTTCCTCCGCCTCCTCTGAGGATGAAGCACAAATGGAGGCAGCAGTAGCTATCTGGCCTTCAGAGTTGACAACTGAGAGGGCAAAAAAGGGACCGGTACTGTATTCGGCAGCATCGACGTAAAGCACTTCTTTAGAAGTAGAAAATCGCTTTGCAAGAGTTTTTGCACGCTGTCGTCGCCATTGCTCGCGGTGCACAGGGTGCATGTTTTTAGGGAGCGGCGGGATGTGTAGATTCATGTGTATTTGGTGAGGAATAGTGTGTTTAGTTTTAGTGGTTGGAGTTGGCCTTATACTGATAGTTTCGAGTATGCATCTTCCGGTTTGTGTGTTGGAGAGACGGGTATATTGTGAGGTTAAGTGAGCTTGAATGAGTTCGTTTAAGGTGCTGAATGTGCCTGTCTTCATGAGCCTGTCGGTGGACGTTCGAACGGGTACTCCGAGAGCGAATTTCTGGATTTTGCGTAAGAGGGTGTTTACTTCGTTTTCTTCTCATTTAAGAAGGTACAGATAAGGTACAGATAAACATCTTATGATTCAGGCGAAGCATGACATCTTGGCTGGAGAGGGATTTCCGAAAGCCTATTATTTCGTGAGGGTATAAGTTGTGTTCTTCGATGAATTTGTTAAGGCGGTTGAGAATGACGTGTTCAAGTACCTTGCCGATGCATGAAGCGAGGGAAATCGGGCGTAGGTTTATGGGTTTACCAGGTTTAGGTATGAAAATAACTCTGGCATCCTTCCACGCGGCCGGTAGGGTACAGGTGTCAAGGCAGTGGTTAAAAAATTCAGTGATGGCTGTAACTGAGTTGTCATCTAGGTTACGGAGAAGTTTGTTATTGACGAGGTCAGGGCCTGGTGCGGATGAGGTCCGAAGGTTCGCAAGCGCGTGTCTAACCTCAGTCTCCGTTATGGGACTATCTAGATCATCATTTGGTTTTCCGATATATTCAGGTGCCTTGCATCGATATGCGGGGGGTAGGTGTTTGTCACGGAGATCATTAAAAAGGGTGCTTAGGTCGTCCTTGTGCGAGTGAAGTAGTTTGTTAATGTGATGATTACTTGTGGTGCGCGATATGGTGGGGTCCGATAAATGCCGCAGGAGCTGCCATGTTCTCCTGCTGTCTAGGTGACCATGCATGCTTTCGCATTCTTGCGCCCTTTGTTGGCAGGCGAGCTGTGTGGCATATTCCTGAATTTGTAAGTCTAGTCTTGCAATTCTTAGTCTCAGTCGGCGATTGTGTCGCCTCTGCTTCCAGCGTTTGAGGAGAGATTGCTTAGCCTCCCCCATGTAGCAACATCTTATGATGCAGAGTCTAATCAGTGTGGGGGGGGGCTCGCAGACCTTGTAAAGTTATTTCCGCCTCATGGCGCCTGCGCGTCCTGCGGGCCGGCTTCACAGCGGGGCACTAATGGTAGAGTAGTTAGCGCAGCCACCGCCGTGCGAAAGATGGCGCTATGTTCCCGCGGTGGCGCCGCCCTGGCGGAGAGGGTACGTGGGCTCATGAGGAACAGCGCTCACTCTCTTTGGATCTTGGCGCTGGTCCGTGGGGGCGATTCCGCGGCTCATTCCCGCAGACTCCCGTGGTGGGTCGAACGTCGGCGACGCCGCATTAGAGAGTTTGAGAATTGGGGACTCAAGGAGCTTGGGGACCCAAGAAGCTTGCGAGCCGCCAGGGCGCATGCGCAGAACCCAAGCCACTCGTGGGCTGTAAATCCAGCGAACTGGATTGACACTAGTCATCGGCAGTAAAGTTAATCACTGGTCTTCGACACACCAAACATGTCGTTTGGCGACACGGTAGGCATGTCGCGTGCAAAAAAGGAGTGCGGCTTCGCCGCGTTGCGGTGGTCGCTAGCCAGACCAACGCGCAAATCTGCTACCTAAAGGCAGCATATACAGGAACTCTATAGGTGACTAGAGTCACTGGGTAACTGCCGTCAACGGCTCCGGTAATCCGATATCCGCAAGCGGTCAGAAGTCTACGGACAAACTGAAATTCTCGAATATTTACACCTCTTGAGAATAATAAAAACGCCAGGCCTGCCCGGAAAGCGCGGCACAGTCAAAGCGAAAGCTGGAAGAGCGGCATTTCTAGAGCCCGTTGTAAACTCTCTTGGGGATTCCAATACAAGTACACTAGCAAGGCACGCCATAAATCGTGATTTGGGGAAGTTGGAAAGCACCCACTACGCCATTATTCGTCATTTTCTAGAGAAGCGAGGTACCAGCTACACATCTGTAAAGGCTTTATGTGCATTCGGTTGATGCGGCGGCTGATGCCGATGAATAATTATGGCTGAGCCATTTGTAATGGGTTGGAAGCTGTAAACGACCCAATAGTTACGTAATTCGTACTGTGTGACGCCCGGTCGTTATTTCACTCTCCACCACGCTTTATAACATACGCTAACGTGAGAAAGATAGAGGGAAAGAACTTTATTGAGACCCCGAGGATATGGATCATGGGGGCCTTATGGGCTTCCTTGGCAACCAATACCAGGTGCACTTGCGAGAAGCCCACTATGCTATAGGTCGTCATAATTTTTGTGAAGTAGAGAAGCAGCCACTATGCCATTTGTCGTCATTCTGCGGAGAATTAAACCGTGGTACCCGCTAAACCCCTGTAAGGCATTATGTGCACTTTGTTGATGCTGTACCTGATGACGATGAAGAATCATGGCAGAGCCCTTTGTAATGAGTTGGAAGCATTCGACAACCCACTCGTTGCGCAATTCGCATTGTGTCACGCCTAGTTACAGAATCCGCGTTGTGTGACGGCTTGTTATTTTACTCTTCTACCACGCTGTATTACATATGTTAATGTGGTTCCTTCCAGACAGGAAGCCTGTATAGGGTCTTTTTGCAAAGGAGTTTCAAGCAACGCAGTGTTGTTGGGACCACTGAGCCCGTTCCGGAATGGCTTGCACTTCTGGACGCTTGTGTGTGTTTTCCTGACTTTTGAAACGCCTCCTACTGTAGGGAACAATGTGCGTGTTGTGTATGCTAAGGTAAATCTAATGGGACGAATTATGTAGTGCGCGGGTCGCAGCTATAACAGGTCATATTTCCATGAAATAAAGAAAGAAACGACATGGCTCTGTGGTAGAACACTGGTCTCTCACGTAGAGGGCCTAGGTTCGAACCCCGTTCCATCCTGGGTATTTTTTTTTTCCTTATTTCGCGCGATAGCGGTTGAGGACACCGGCGGCGGCGGACAACTACAGCGCCAAAAACGGTCGTTGTTATGATCTTAAAACAGCTTTCGCTGTAAAAAATTAAATAAATATATGCCAAGCACCAACAGCGAAAATTTGCAGCATTGTCTACAACGATCCTCGCGCTTTATTTTGAGTCAAAATAAAGCGCGATTTCATTCCCTAAAAATGCACGCTGCACGCAACACTGGACGAGAACGTAAAGGACGCTAAGAGATTTTTCTCTGTTTTAGCAGAATTTTCCTGGCATTCAGGTGTCAATCATTTATTAATATTGAATGAATTCGTCGTAAGCAATGTGTACCAAGAACTCGCAAGAAGTCATCGAGCAAATGCATGAGGCCCCGCCCAGATGGCCGAAGCGCAGCAGCCAATTGCCTCCGCTACTAAAGAAATAGTCCCACTCAAAAAATTGTGTCTGCTGTCTCCGTCGGCGGGTCACCGGCCGTCCGGCTCATGACGTCACCTGATGTGCGCGCCTATTGGTGGAGGCTCGTGTGCGTCCGCCTTTGAGAGGAAAATGCCGCTTCCTTTTAAAGTTGTACCAGACTATAGCCTTTGTATAGTCAAACGAGCAGCCGTATAGCGACAAAAAGACCCATGCCAGAATATTCCACAGGGTTTGTTCACATGGTTGTTCGATCCCCCGCTAATCACACAGTTTAGCAGCGGTTCATCTCTCGCTTAATGTGCAGTTTCCGCTTGCCGTAACGACTGACATTGTCTTACTTACGTCGTTCCCGGTTGCCACTCTCCGTAGAAGAGCACGAATCCTCCAGCGCCAAGGAACACCTCTTGAGTAATTTTGAAAAACGCGTAGTCAGCAGTTACTGAGTTCGCCTGCGCAGGAGCACGCAATTACCCTTAGTGCGTCACTTTCTCATTGGCCTCTACCTCCAAGCAGCTGATTCCTGGACAACACGAGTTATATGCTTAACAACACATACAGCGTTTACCGGTTTCTTGATTAATACAACGAAATTTCGCATGTGCTACCGCTTGTGTAAAGCTTCAAATGCGTAGAAACTTTGTGAGACATATAAGTCGATACCTGGTCAGTTTTGGACCCTATAAACATCAAAAACAATAACAAACCTCAAATATTTCTCAAACTGCAGTGCTAGCTTCCTTTATTCATACTGTCATACTATTCTCGTCATTCGTGTTTCGTCAATGAAAAGAGCACTTGGCTCGGGTATATTTATTCCAGGTTCTATTGTCGCGGGAGGGGGGGGGGGTTGAGGGGGCGGGGAATCTGGCCTGGCCACCCTCTCATTTCCATGATCGACAATATCGGCAGATCAATGTGCTTAACAAATAGCGCAGCACCTGCTCGGACATGTCTCAGGCATGAGTCCTGCAATAGGCCCGGTAACGATGCTTGCAACTTTACAACTGAAACATTATAAAAATTTTTGCTTGGTGACCCCTGTATGTATCTTGGAATGCCGGGGCAGACAGGCCACGACACAGCAGTGGTATATTACAAAGGTTGGTGCAGATAAGCATGCGCTCCGATGTAATTGGGAAAACGGTACAGGTGGTCACACGCACTCGCGGTTCGCCTTACTTTTTTCATCTTCGCGACAATGGTAACCGTTGATCCACGCTTGCACTCAAATTTCCATGGGTGACCGTGCTCAGGAGACAGACAGACTTGTGCCCTTCACACAATGAGTGAAGGACATAAGCCTTAAACGTGAATCCTACAGTGGGAGCATTGTTCTTCCACCATTACTTCATGGCCAACTTTACTGAGCGCAGCTGCCATTTTGGGCCTGAAGAAACCGGCGGAATTGAGGTAAGGCTGTACCATCAAACTTTTTAGTGAGGCCTTTTATACGCAAACACAGGAACAGCCACTGAATAGAGATGGTTCTTCAAAACAATATGTCGGAACACCAAGCAAAGGTATGTTGGGCAAAACAATGATGGAGGCGACAACGGTCGCTATCAAGCTTTATCACAATGTGACGAGCATAAACGCCCTTGCCCAACACGCGCTGGGAAAGCTTACCGATATCTTTTTCCATTTTTACTTGAAAACAAAACCACAATCTTGATTAAAATGACACTCATTAACACAAGGCAGCCCCGCGAAGATTAATGAAAGAGGCGACGATACGATAGTTTTTTTACAGTAGTTCTTCATCGTTTTCAGTAATTGCATTATTGTTATCAGTATTATACTACTTCTTTTTAAGTTGTGCTTTGTTTGCTTTGTTGCATGCTATTTGTGTTCATACTGTTGACTGTTGCCACTGCTGTTGTGTACAAACAGTGCTGGGCAGTATCGAAGATACATGTATCTTCGATACTATCTTAGATACTCTTTGGGTATCTTGTATCTGTATCGCGATACGTTTTGCAAAATGAGTATCTGTATCTGTATTTCCGATACATTCGATAATGTATCGTGTATCTTAAGATACAAGATACCGCTATAAAAACACCACCGTGCAAAACAATAAATGTCGACCGGAATTCGGGTTCTCAAGCTGATATTGCTGCCACTAAGCCACCTGAACAAAGCTAACGACAGTAAAGTTCTTGTATATTTCCGCCAGAGCACTCCAGCGAGCACAGGCGATGATATTTAAGCGTCCCGAGCAGAGTCACATGATGGCGCTCGAGCCATCGCGACAAAAACATGCGTGCGAACGTCTACGCGCTGCCTACCTTTTTTTTTGCTAGATGTTTTCTTTCTTTTTAGTTGTGTTTGTCTTGCGTGATGCTTTGTCCTGCGAAGTTTGTCCTGCGTGATGCTTCGTTGCAATGTCTCAAGAATGCAAGAATGGGGCTGCTTTGCGTCCCGCGCCTTCCACACATCAGCGATTTGAAAGATCTTGTGGATACAAGCTTGACTACATAGTACGATGAGATTGACTTACATGCAAAGGAGATTCCAACAAGCGTCCCACTATCGGTGCTGACGTTAGATGCAATAGAACGAGCATTTACGTAACAAGAAATATTGTGACGTACTGTGTGTGTGTTCTTCCTTGCTGTCTTCCGTTTGCATCCCATGCATTACCTAGTCATCCGTATAGTTTTTCAAAAGCCCATCTGTTTATTGTAATATGTCTTTTGTAAGCTGCTTCTGAAATACGTTCTCTGCTTTATTCTTATTTTTTAACTGTCTGCGAACGTGGTTTTATTTCATATTTCGCGGGATTTCTCTAAAAGCCCGAAAACATTCACCACGCAGCATGTACGCTGCCAAGAAAAAAAAAAAAAAGCTGGGTCGGTCGTTTTTAAATTCGCTCTACGATGTCTCGAAGCGCAGTTGGTCCTAAAGTGAATATTAAAAATGTCGCCATGTCGCATAATTGACCTTATTTAATTAACCAGTTAAGCTTAGTACAAAACATACCATAGCGAGTGCCACACGACGGCAAACCAAATACCTTTGGTTTGATTCAGCGGCGGTTAACCACTTGTTTTTTTTTTTAATATTGGGTTCTACTTACGTGAAACACCCTGTATGCTCATTAACTTTGATTGTTTAATACGGAACCACCTTGCTATATGACTTAAATATATTCGTTTTCCTTTTTTTAGGTCCCCTTAAAGTATTCTTATTGTTACAAATCCGCAGGTAAGCAGTGCCAGAAATGGCAATAGTGTGAATAGCATTGATACCCTGCGGCGCTTTGTGCCTCTAGAACACTTCTGAGACGTTTCGTGGCAGCTCAGGTTATCTCGGAGAATAAATGGTAAAAGATTGCACGTTAGTGAATATGTTGCTAACGAACGCTTTACGCCAGCAGATCAAGTAAAATACGAAAACTCACTGCAGTTTTATGTCCTCAATTAATTGGGAGCGCCGACTATGTAGTTCATCGTCTTTACAAGATGCGTCACAAACAATACCGCTACCAACGTTATTGCTGCTGTACACCTGCCGATGGATGCGGTATTACGAAAACAATATGCTTGCGGACAAGGTAAGACTGCACAGCGGAATTTGCGCCATCGTGCGAGGGCACTTGCAGGTAGATGGTAGCCAGCTAGCTAGTCGCCAAGTAGAGCAGCGACACCAATAAACTACAGAAGTGTGAAGCAAAAACAACAGCGCAGCAGTTAAAGAGCTGTCATGTTAAGCAGCCAAACAAATCCCAATAAGTCGTTTAGAAATGAAACTAATATGTCTTGAGCAAGAAAGTTTGTATCTTGTGATACAAACAGGTATTTTGTTAAAATTAAACAAAGCTGGTCGCAGTTAAGAAATTTTCAAGTAAACACATTTCTACATAGGCCTTTGCTGCTTCATTATATAGATATATAATAGCAAATTTGCAAATGTATCGAAGTATCTTAAGATACAATTGGGAAGTATCATATCGGATACAGTTATTCCGCGAGTATCTTGTATCTGTATCTCAAATATTTCTTGCCCGAGTATCTTGTATCGTATCGCGATACAATTTCAAAGTATCTTTGCCCAGCCCTGTGTACAAAGGCAGCTATGGGCCCTTGACAAGCTGCTTCTTCGGAGAGCAGCTTTTACCTACAGCTGTCCTTCATCAATGTATTGATGAAAAAAAAATATATTTTATTATTATTATTATTATTATTATTATTATTATTATTATTATTATATTATTATTATTATTATTATTATTATTATTATTATTATTATTATTATTATTATACTGCGATGAAGCTATCGCAGCGTCAATAAGCTATCGCCGCTCTAATGATATGCACTTAACACCAGCGTGTGCTCATATGTCAGATTTTATGCCTATCAGAGGACGGGTTTATGCCCGGGCGGCCGGTCGTGGCAAAGGGCCGGACCCGCGTAATAACGCTTTACCCATCGCATGCCACGGCATCCCTGGGTTTCGGATAAGCTCGGGCCTGGGCAGTGCCCGACGTCGAATAAGCCGCCAAACGTGCGTTCCTTGTATATATTGTTGCTGTGTTTAGAGCAGTACTCGGCAGAGTGAAGTGAAGCGC
The DNA here is from genome assembly GCF_013339695.2 of Rhipicephalus sanguineus. Taxonomy (NCBI): domain Eukaryota; kingdom Metazoa; phylum Arthropoda; class Arachnida; order Ixodida; family Ixodidae; genus Rhipicephalus; species Rhipicephalus sanguineus. Next base: position 141,989,948 of record NC_051177.1, on the reverse strand, counting down.
ATCGATTTCGGACTAAAAGTTCTTTTACCGGCAGCTCAATGTCAACGGCTCTTCTTTTCAGCCATAGACAAATACCTGGAAAAATATAGCCGCCGTGATTCAGCTTAGCGGTTAAGGCGCTGCGATTCTGCAGGCCCTTGCGGCCGCATTTCGTGACGACGGGCGAACTGCGAGAACCTCTTTGCATTTGGATTTTGAGCATGGTCAAATAACCCCATATGGTAAATGTATGTAATGGGCAGTCCCCCACAACGGCGTTTCTCACAATAAGCGGGTTCTGTCCCGTAAGATGCCTATATATATATATATATATATATATATATATATATATTTATAACGTAATTTATCCTTGCAAAACAGGTAGCGTATAATTGTATGCACACAATGACTGCGTCGGATGTGGGCCCCGAAGAGATGCGATATCAAACATCCTCGACAGTGAGGCCACTTATGCGGATTGGGGAACTAGCATGTGTTTTATGCGTGCTTTCCCGACGTCACGGTGGAACTAAAGTATGCATCGATGTTATAATTGCTGGTAATGTGGCTGTATGTTATAGTGACGCGCGGACGGGCAAAGTTCAGCACTAAATTGCGGGTTTCTTGAGTTTTAACGTTCTAAAGTTGCGCCGCGCCATTGAGAGGTGCCATTGTGCAGGGATCGCGACTAATTTTCACCAATCGGAGAGTTCATTGACATGTTCTCGAAGCGGGCGGTGTACATAAATGTGATGCTTAAACATTGCAACGTCAGAATGCGATCGCCGCGGCTGGATGCCAATCCCACGTGCTCTGCACTACAACGCCGAAGCCGCCGAGTTGGGTGGGCGGGTTAAGGTGCCGGAGAAAGAAAAAAAAAAACGAAATAATTGTTTTCTCCCCGTCCACCAAGACACCTACCATGGCCGCCTTGACAGCTGCACCGGGGTCGTCCATCGTGAAGTGGAGCTCGTGGATGACGAGCGGAACCTTCACTTTCGAGATACTGCTGCCGTCTTTATCATATCCAGAGAAGAGACTTACATATTCCGAGGCGCCATTGACATCCAAGTCTTTCGTACCCGGTTTGTTGGCGTATTGAACATACTGCAGTGCCTAGAAATACGCCGGCGACACTTGAAATGAGAAAATCGAGCCGAGGTTTGCAATCCTTGCGTTATTAACTAAAAATGGGAAGATTCGAGGTGGCATGAACACTGGTCTAAGCAGAAAAGCCAATACTACTTCGGTGTAGTGCCAACTGCAGATGGCGGAAAGTGCCCGCATTATATAGTCAGGCAAAATACACAAAATACGTCATATAAAAGTGTAGCGTTTTTGTAGATCATGGTCGTAGGTAGAGTAATGATGACGTCTGTTTTAGCTTTCATCAATGTCCCCAAGCACATTGGAATGTGTACTAAACAGGATATTGGCTCTAAGGAAATTTACACGAGGTCAATCCTTGAATACAACTGACTTGACTGAGACCCACACTTAGGTACGTTACAAATGACATTGGGTAAAACGTGCTTCTAGTCCTGTTTGCTCTCGTGGACAGCAGGATGAAGTGTTGCACCATCTGCTCCTCGAGTGAACAAAATATAATTAAGTACAAAATATCCTGATGGAAATATAATGTTTGGGTAATTCCTGCAAGTTGGTTGATTGATAAAAATATTGTTTCGGGTTCTAGTAATTATGTCCTATGCTACCATAGTGTGCTTAACGTTCTTTGCGATTACGTGTATTATATGTTTCTTATGCATAACAGGGCGTTCGCAATATCTTTTTTCTGTATGCACTTGCGTACTCATGTATCTTACGTGGACTCGTGTGCACAAATTTGTGTTATACACCTGGTATTGAGGGATAGATGCACGATTAATCGATTAAAAGTTTCCCACAAAACTATTAACCGTCATCGATGTCTACCTTTCCTATAACCGATTAAAGGGACCCTGAAACGGTTTTGACGAGCTTGTATAAACGCACTGAGCCGGTAAAGGAAGTCCTAATAATCATTTGAAGACCTATTCAAGCTCTCTGCGTCAACTGTGTAATTTATTACAAGACTTTAAACATGTGAATTGCTATACATCGCAGCGGCTTAGGCCGGCAAACTCACTCATGAGTCGACTCACTCAGACTCAGATCGAGCCGTGAGTCTGAGTGAGTCCGGGTGAGTAATATTTTGGTGAGTTTGAGTCGAAGTAAGGCCGGTTGAGAAAAATTTTAGTGAGTCTCTGAGTCCAAGTGAGTCCGGTTGAGGGAAATTTTGGTGAGTCTGAGTCGGAGTGAGCCCCAAGCGCACAATACACGGGTATTTCTTGAGTGACTCTGAGTGAGCTCCGCATTTTTTTGCCAACCTTTGGTGATAACCATAGGTGTGTGCACGGGCAGGGGGGGGGGGGGGTCAGGGGGGGCGCCCCCCTTGTCACCTGAGAGGACGGGCGCAAAATCTGCCCCACTCATTGAGCCCCCTAGACACCTAAGAGGTGGGGGGGGGCGCAAAATTTGCCTCGTACATTGACTTAGTCGGGAGGGGGGACGCCACGATGAACCTCCCCCCCCCCCTGATGGGAAACCCTGCGCACGCTTATGGTGATAACTACTCAACTTCAGCATTGCTATCAGCCTTATGTCGGCTCACGTTTATGCTCATGTCTACTCACACATACTTCAACGAACTAGCATTCATATGCCAGCTCAATATTTATTATTTAGATGCTCGAGTTACGGGGGGAAGTGCCTTGACCTCATCGCACAAACTCTTTCACGGGAAGTGCGTTATAAAGATATCTCGTGTGAGTCATATCTGTCAGTAAAAATGTCCTTACTGGATTGCAACCCCTGATAACTTGTATTTGAAGGTACGAGATCAACATGCGTATCGTAGGGCACCGATTATGCGAGATATTGGCGTTAAAGTTCATTGACACCATGATCGAAAAAGCTAATTATACGCGAACGGACTCATGAGTCCACTCACTCAGACTCAGATCGAGCTGTGGGTCTGAGTCTGAGTGAGTCCGAGTGACTAATATTTTGGTGAGTTTGAGTCCGAGTGAGTCCGGTTGAGAAATATTTTAGTGAGTCTAAGTCCGAGTGATCCCTCTGAACAAATTGTATTTCATGAGTGAGTCTGGGTGAGCTTCACATTTTTTGCCGACGAGGGGGCGCGCACACATGAAGGCTCCCTATGTGCTGTAGTGGCTGTAGCGCATCCGACAAGACCGGCTGGGCTCGTCGTTTCGTCGCGTCTTCCTTGAACGTTGCAACGTTAATATTGTGTTAAGGCGGTGGCCAGACGTCGGACGATGAGCCCTGATTTCGTTCAGCTGCCATCTCATCAACGGCAATGTTTCAGGCGCCTCAGTTGTGTACTTTTGTCCGTTGGTTGCGGGACAAGATGGCCTCCTGCAAGACCGCGTTTTTCCAAGTCAGCTGTGTGCGTAGTTCTCGGCGTCGTAGAAGTTTGATGACGCGAGGACGTCAACTGGTGCTACATCGTGGGAACCGCTGAAGTGACTGCAAGCTTGACGACATTGTGCCAGAATATTCTAGCGTACTGTACGCGCACGATTGTGCTACACTTAAAATACCGCGCTTGGCCTCGAGCGTCAACCTGGTACGCCTGTGTGCAACAAGCGTCTTGTTATCGTTGTTGCGTCGGTTAATATTGAATTGCAATTGGAATACCGTTTTTGCAAAGGTAAGTGAAGCTGTAAGTAGTTGTTCTGCTATATGCTCGCTACTCCACGAACATTACTTCTAGAATCGCATTTTATTTTGAGCTGCACTTACCAAAGGAGAATCTAGCATACGAGATACATTGCACGCGTGCGCATTTCCTATATAAATCTGAGTAATGCCACGCGTGCGCATTTCCTATATAAGTCTGAGTAATGCCATGCTCAATTTAAAGCGCATGTGTTAGAGGATTGTGGCTTCAATGGTGAAAGTGATTAGATTTTCTGAAATATGTGATTGCAATGCAGTTAGAACTTCCTCATATGTTAATACGGTCCTGTGAACAAAAAAAAAACGCTGTGTGAATGTTTGGTTGGTCATTTGGTACAGTACTTTCACGCATTATTATGCAGCTGTGTGACGGCTGTTAAAACGTTCAGCAAGTTAGATTTTGGTTTTCTTGGCCTAGTTGAGTGCTACGAATGTAGGGCGAAGATAAAATCGCGTGTCTTTTGTGCGTTTCTTAAGCAGACATACAGCCGTAATAGTCATTGTTGTACTGTTTGGGGTGTTCAATAAAACAAGAATGCTGTTTTGTACTGCAACAATTTTTATTCATCGTGTTAACAGTCACGCAAACAACTTGGACACATGCACGTAAGAAACATACGCAGTGCATCGCGCGCACGCATAAAAAAAACGGTCCTGTCATTTTAAAACAAATAATATAGAACAATGGACGTAACAGACGGCATGGTTGTCTAGTGGAGTAGCGTCGGCAGTACAAATATCAAACCAGAATGAAACATGAATAGAAAACGGAGAGTAACAGGCGCTTTAACCCACGGCTTCTATGAGCCGCGCATATCCACCTATCGCCACCGTCCGCCGTTGGTGGCGCCACCAGTACCACTGAAAGCAGCAGCGCACGAGGCGGATAGCAATTGGTGACTTGTAAAGCTGCGATATCGTGTAATGTTTGTGAGGCATCTGGCGAGCGATTCGCTTCAGCTCGTCGGTGCAATGAGCGTCGCGCTCTCGCTATCGGTCAACATCACGATCCACATGTCTGCGGCTGTAACATCATCCCTCAAGACACAATGACATTGCCCAAGTTTACGCTTATCGGTGATCGTTCTTGAACTCTTTTTGTGTGTCCGTATACTTTTGCAGGTTGTCGCCGTACAGGAGATAAAATAAGATCGGCTTAGAGTGCCTCGATGTCCTCCTTGCCCGCGCTATAGTGTTCTAGAATATTGGGTAGTGAGCCCACTCTTCGGGGGAGGGACGTTGCGCGGCGCAAAAATGTAAACGAGTTTTCGTTTTCCTGAGTGCCCGCGTGGCGGCGCTACATGGAGAAAGAGAACTAGGAGGCTCACCCGTAATATAAGCTAGCAGTGCGGGCGATATGGCAACAGTGAGCATTAAGCGGAAGTCAGGGAGGCGGAGAGGACTTATTGGATGACAGCTATGG
>NC_051177.1:141920166-141984702 GCF_013339695.2 Rhipicephalus sanguineus | reverse complement strand
GTCCTAATATCATTTGAAGACCTATTTAAGCTCTCTGCGTCAACTGTGTAACTTATTACAAGACTTTAAACATGTGAATTGCTATACATCGCAGCGGCTTAGGCCGGCAAACTCACTCATGAGTCGACTCACTCAGACTCAGATCGAGCCGTGAGTCTGAGTGAGTCCGGGTGAGTAATATTTTGGTGAGCTTGAGTCGAAGTAAGGCCGGTTGAGAAAAATTTTATTGAGTCTCCGAGTCCAAGTGAGTCCGGTTGAGGGAAATTTTGGTGAGTCTGAGTAGGAGTGAGCCCCAAGCACAATACACGGGTATTTCTTGAGTGACTCTGAGTGAGCTCCGCATTTTTTTGCCAACCTTTGGTGATAACCATAGGTGTGTGCACGGGCAGGGGGGGGGGGGTCAGGGGGGGGGGGGGCGCACCCCTAGTCATCTGAGAGGGCGGGCGCGAAATCTGCCCCACTCATTGAGCCCCCTAGACACCTAAAAGGTGGGGGGGCGCAAAATTTGCCTCGTACATTGACTTAGTCGGGAGGGAGGGGGGGCGCCACGATGAACCTTCCCCCCCCCCCTGATGGGAAACCCTGCGCACGCTTATGGTGATAACTACTCAACTTCAGCATTGCTATCAGCCTTATGTCGGCTCACGTTTATGCTCATGTCTACTCACAGATACTTCAACGAACTAGCACTCATATGCCAGCTCAATATTTATTATTTAGATGCTCGAGTTACGGGGGGAAGTGCCTTGACCTCATCGCACAAACTCTTTCACGGGAAGTGCGTTATAAAGATATCTCGTGTGAGTCATATCTGTCAGTAAAAATGTCCTTACTGGATTGCAACCCCTGATAACTTGTATTTGAAGGTACGAGATCAACATGCGTATCGTAGGGCACCGATTATGCGAGATATTGGCGTTAAAGTTCATTGACACCATGATCGAAAAAGCTAATTATACGCGAACGGACTCATGAGTCCACTCACTCAGACTCAGATCGAGCTGTGGGTCTGAGTCTGAGTGAGTCCGAGTGAGTAATATTTTGGTGAGTTTGAGTCCGAGTGAGTCCGGTTGAGAAATTTTTTAGTGAGTCTGAGTCCGAGTGATCCCTCTGAACAAAGTGTATTTCATGAGTGAGTCTGGGTGAGCTTCACATTTTTTGCCGACCTGTGCTGCCGAACGAGTTTTCAACTTCTCGCGCCTTTTACACGTAGAATTGTTACAATACACGTAGCACCCAGCGACCAATCTGACTGGATATGCCCAGTCCACGTCACTGAATCTCCTGTGGGCAGCGAGCGTCGTCTGCCTGTGTTACAACGTGCTCCGTGTTGACGTGAGCCGAGCGACAGTGTTTGTCTCGAGGTTTCTGTTCTTGGACTCAATGAGTTGCCCTAGCTGTGTTGTGTACCACACACCTTTTCACAGACAGCCCTCTGGGCGCCGCCATAATCCTCTCTCGGCTGCGCTAAATAGGCGTGACCACGACCTACTGTACTCCTGACCTGCCCAGATATCGGGGGTCCTATGGGAGCGCGCGTCCCCGCTCTCGTTCAACCGCTTGCCGTAGGTGGCGCTTCCTATAACCTGTTCGTCTGCTACTCTGCGACCGTTTGGACGGTGCTGGAATAAGAACGCCTGTATTATGTGACGAACTGCCGGCATTATGTGACTGTTTCTGCAAACTTAGACCGAGGGTAAAGTAAGCTATTCTGTGCGGTTAAGTATTTACTGCGCACTGGTTGACTAACGTGAGAAGCCGTAGACTTGCATAGTGTAGGACGGCTGTGTCCTTTTAAATGCAAAAAAAGTTCTAATTCACTTTCCGTATTTTTATTTCCAAAGTATTTTGCATTTATGAATAATAATTACATGATATGAGCGCTCTGCGCTGGCGAAACATCATCACGAGCGTTAAAGCTGACGTCAGCGAACAGGTGCTGACTAGCGCCACAACGCTCGTAGGTTACATCCCTAGCGGCAGGAGGTATGAACTAGAACGTGGGCGCTGGAGAGGGGACATCTGGGCAGGTCAGGAGTATAGTAGGTCGTGGGCGTGACACCCCAAAAATGCACTGCCGAGGTTGTGACGTCAGCCTTTGTACTCCCGCGCGCAGCCCAGCATGGCGGCGTTTTTTGTCTCCTGTGAAAAGATCTATAGCAATTGGTGACTTGTAAAGCTTCGATATCGTGTAATGTTTGTGAGGCATCTGGCGAGCGGATTCGCTTCAGCTCGTCGGTGCAATGAGCGTCGCGCTCTCGCTATCGGGTCAACATCACGATCCACATGTCTGCGGCTGTAACATCATCCCTCAAGACACAACGACATTGCCCAAGTTTACGCTTATCGGTGATCGTTCTTGAACTCTTTTTGTGTGTCCGTATACTTTTGCAGGCTGTCGCCGTACAGGAGAATAAAATAAGATCGGCTTAGAGTGCCTCGATGTCCTCCTCGCCCGCGCATTGAGGCACTCTAGATCGGCTGACAGTGTGGCGGCACCTGTCGGAGCATGTATCAACCACTCCGCGAGCTTCGTCTGCTGGCAGACGGCGTGTTGGCGGGCGCACTGGGCCATATATGGATGGATGGATGGATGCTACGAGCGTTCCCTTTATAACGGGGCAGGCTCGACAAAAAGATCTTTTTCCTTTCTCTCTTCCTTTTTTAATGTTGGCCTAATGTCTCTACTTCGAATAAATCTATCTTACTACAGGAAAGAAAACGTAAATTCTCAGTCCAGTTCTCTGCCCTCCAAGTAAAAAAAAAAAGTGAATGGGTCCAACTGGTCATACCACTTCCCAGGTCCCAAAATGCTGCACTTCAACAGGGAGGACCAATTGGACCTCACAGTTCCAAGTGGTCATTCCAATTGGCCCACCGTCTGCTATTTGGTCTGCCAAGTGGAATGGTTGTTAGTACAATTGATGTCCCAAATTCCAATTGCAAAACCATTGGAACAGTGCATTCCAATTGGCCTCCCAATTGGAATGCTTGGTGATCCAATTGGATGTGCACATTGGAATTGGAAAAGCAATCGTAGTAGACCCATTATTCGAAACATTCTAGTAGCAATGTTTGTGACCAACATGGCAGCCCTAAAAAAAGTAGTTCAGTCTCTGACCGAGACGTCCACAAAACGAATGAGGCTTCGAGGAAGTGCTATGGTGTGTGTGTATATATATATATATATATATATATATATATATATATATATATATATATATATATATATATATATATATATATATATATATATATATATATATATATATATATATATATATATATATATGTTTCCATTTTCACCCCCTTATCCCTCTCCCTCAGTGCAGGGTAGCAAACCGGACGTGCGTCTGGTTAACCTTCCTGCCTTTCCTTGCTTCTTTCTCTCTTTCTCACTCTATACACTTGTACATTTAATGCTGGTTCACCATTTAAAAAAAAGTGTTTTACATTAGCATATATGACCACGTTTTACCTGCCATCATCATTTAACTGCGTTTCGTCACAAATATCGAGTAATAAACGAAAAAGCCCTGATCAAAAGTTATTAATCGATTAATGGCTAAACCGAGGAACGATTAATCGTTAACCGATTAATATTAATCGACCATCCCTTATTGGTATCATACTTCGCGCAGCTCTTAGGCGCCCGTTCTTGCGTTGAGCGTCGTCGCTGTCGCCGTCGGTGGAGTAACCGACAGACATGAGAAAGTAACCGATAGACATGAAAAAATAAAATGAGAAAAAATACCCAGGGTCGAATGGGATTTGAATTCGGGCACTCTGCGTGGCAGTCATGTATTCGTCCAAAGAGCCACGATGGTGCTTGACACACGTTTGCAAAAAAGACCCTGTGCAGGAGTCATGTCGGGCAAGGAATCGCGCTAACATGTGTAATATAGCGTGGCAGAAGAGTAAAAAACGACCAGTCAACACACAGTGCTAAGTGCGCAACGAGTGTGCGGTTTAATGCTTCCCCCCCACTGCAAAGTAGAGTAGACACTAGAAGCTGTGGCTCATACCCACACTGGGGGATTGGCCAAGAACCGGTTAGATTTTAAAGGCAAATTTGAAATTGAAGTTCAAACTTTGTAGTGCTCAGCCATAATTCTTCATCGTCATCAGCCACACGAAGCATAAACAAAGTGCTCATAATACCTTACAGAGATGTAGCGGGTACCTCGCTTATCCGCAGAAAGACGAATAATGGCGTAGTAGGTGGTGTCCTACTTCAGAAGAATTATGGTTTATGGCGTGGTCGATACCGTGCGGAAAGCCAAAACTTCAAACACAGTTGGCCTTGCCACAACACGACGCTGCGCTCAGAATTCGCATTATATATAGGTAGTATATCGCAATCTCGGTGAATTTTTTTGTGACATTTCTCATTCTCGCTTTTTCTTTTTCGTATTGTTATGTTACGTTAGCTATACAAGGAGCAGACGTTGCCACGTAAAGACGTCAACATATCCTATTGATCACTTCAGTTAAAAAAAGGTGCAACAACTCCCACAAGCAGCCACACTTGTACATTTGTAAGCGCGCACTTACAGATGAAAATAGCCAGTCGAAGATGGGTTTACATTAAATGTAATTATTGCTCAGGACTATAAATAAACCACCTGAGTTCTTACCCTGATTGTTTTCGAATTTATGCCTATGCATTGGATCACGACGGCTGCACGCTTGGTGAGCGTCAGCTCCATGCTCACATCTTTAAGGTCGCGGCCAACTGCGGCCAGATACAGGGCTGCTTCGTGGCTGGAAAAATGAAAGCAAAAGGTCCCGCCTATATATATATATATATATATATATATATATATATATATATATATATATATATATATATATATATATATATATATATATATATATATATGTATATATATATATATATATATATATATATATATATATATATATATATATATATATATATATATATATATATATATATATATACTGTGAGGCAACGTTTGGGACTCTCAAGACTATTCTTTTTTGTCCCGAGTATGAGCCCCACAGCCCAAACCCCAAACCAGGTGGTGATGATGAGTACGTACATATGAGAAGATGAAGGTCATAAATAATGGTCACACTAATCTCCCCCGCGCGCGCGAGTGGCCGGCCCGGCCGCGATTTAGGCGGGAAAAGTACGCCAAACGAATGGCTTGAAACGCGATACGTGAACTATCTCAGAAGCACGGTAACGAGGGTCCGAAGAAACCTCGACGGGGGAGACGAGATAGTTCACTGGGGATGTTTGTGCACGAACAATGTAAGGTCCAAGGAAGTGTGATTGAAACTTCTCCACAATCTAGGAGTACGAACAGGCGTCCAAAGTAGTACTTCATCTCCACTATTCTCCAGGATGGAAGGTGACGTTGCGATGAAAGCTGCCATAACACTGCTTACGGTCTTGTTGACTGGCCTCTGTGTTGAGGCGAGCACGTTGCCGACATTCGTCAAGCCTAGAGACGAAGTGTTCTGGTGTTGTTGTAGAGGTTTTTGTTGTTGCACTGAAGAAAGAGGCGTGGACGGCGAATGTCGGCGCACGACCGTAGACGAGGTAGAAAGATGTATATCCGGTAGTTCGTTGGACAGCGGTGTTGTGCGCAAACGTCACGAACGGTAAGATTGCGTCCCACTTATCGTGGTGTGGTCTGATGTACATTGCTATCATGTCGGTTAGCGTACGATGGAATCGCTCCGTTAGGCCATTTGTTTGAGGGTGGTAGGCTGACGTCCTCTTATGAACTGTGCCACAAGTTTTCATAACTTCTTCAAGAATTGTCGACAAAAAGGTCTTGCCGCGGTCACTCAACAGCACGCGAGGTGCACCATGGCGCAACACAATGGCTTCCAAAAAAAGGTGGCAACGTCTGACGCAGAACTAGTGCGTAGAGAGGCGGTCTCTGCGTACCGTGTGAGATGATCGACCGCTGTCACAATCCACCGATGATCTGCTGGCGTTACGGGAAGTGGCCCGACCAGATCTATTCCGACAATGGCAAAGGGTGTTTCGGGACATAGGATGGGTTGTAACAGGCCAGCAGGAGGTGAAGTTGGTCGTTTCCGGCGTTGACAAAGTGTGCAAGAAGCGACATGCTTGGCCACAAAGGTAAAAAGGCCAAGCCAAAAGAAACGGCTCCTAACGCAGTTGTACGTCGTGTGAAACCCCAAGTGGCCAGCGGATGGGTCGTCGTGCAGTGCTTCGAGAACTTGTGTATACGCGCTAACGGGGAAGTACTGGCACCCACCGATGCCCATCGATATTGTAATTATAGCGATGCAGCACATTGTTTTCAGCTTGAACTGCCTTGGCTGACGACGTAGTCTGGCATTAGGAGGAGAAGACGTTCCACTTAGGTATCCGATGATGCGGTTACAATAGGGGTCATCACGTTGACACGGCGCGAACTGAGCGCAGCGGTTGGAAGATAGCGACCCAACAATTGCCAGTGGCGATAACGTCAGTGAAAATGAAGCCTCATGATCACCTAAGGAGCAACGAGAGTGCGTGGTCGGAGAAGAAAGTGGCAGAGGGCAGCGAGAGAGAACGTCGGCATCTTGATGCTGTTTGCCAGACTTGTACACAACGTCAAAAGTGTACACTTGCAAACGAAGTATCCAGCGACCGAGGCGTCCAGACAAATTTTTAAGTGAGGACAACCAGCAAAGCGCGTGATGGTCGGTAATCACAGTGAAGTGGCGTCCGTGAAGATACCGTCGAAATTTTTGTATGGCCCAAACTACAGCAAGACATTCATGCTCCGTAATCGAGTAGTTCTGCTCCGCAGGTGTTAGGGCGCGACTGGCATATGCAACAACTCTCTCTCGTGAAGTGTCGTCGCGCTGTAGGAGGACAGCACCGATCCCATAGCTGCTTGCATCTGCGTACAGAAAAGGGGGGCCACTCTCGTCGAAGTGACGGAGGACGGGGTCTGATGTTAACGCACGTTTAAGGGCTTGGAAAGCACACTCGCAGTCATCAGTCCAAGCGAAGGCCGTTCCCGACGTGAGAAGCTTGTGTAAAGCAAAGTGACTGATGAAGCGGCGGAAGTAAGAAGCCAGGCCAAGGAAACTTCGCAACTGTTTTTGATTTTCGGGGCGAGGGAAACGAATCACGGCAGCAATCTTGTCCGGGTCTGGTCGAACGCCATCTTTACTGACAAGGTGGCCCAGCACTTTGATGCTTTTGCTGGCGAAGTGGCACTTCTTTGTATAGAGCTGAAGTCCAGCGTTCGAAATGCATGTTAGAACTTCGTCCAAACGCTCAAGGTGCTGAGGAATAGTGGATAGAAAAAAATTGGACCATCTCCCCGAAGGGAACGCTGATGGGATGCGAAGCAGCAGCGTTGCGCACGGGTGGCGTCACGGGTTGAACGGCGCTAACGCGGGTGCTGCGGTGAGCGCTGGAAGATTCGTTTGTAGCGAAACTCGGTGTAGCGTTTACTGGTGTAAATGCTTGTTTGAAACGCAGACACGGGAGGCAGCCGGCAGCTGCGGCGCTCCGGCGGGTGAGGGAGAGAGTGACGTACGCGCACACCTGCGAGGGAAGCTCGTGGTGCGAGGGGTGCGTGACGTCAACGCCCAGCTGCGGCGTGACCTACTTGGCACCGCTCCAACACATGCGCCGAGGGAAGCGCGTTGCCTCGCGTTTGTGCGGACGGACAGCGTTACACAGGCTAGTCAAAGAGCTGCTACGCATCTAAAAATAACGATGTCGTCTAGATAACATAAACAGGTTTTCCACTTGAGGCCACGTAAAACAATGTCTATCATGCGCTCGAATGTTGCAGGCGCGTTGCAAATTAAAAAAAATAATAATAATCAGAAGGGCATTACGTTGAACTCATAAAGCCCGTCCGGCGTTGCAAAGGCTGTTTTGTCCTTGTCCGCTTCGTGCATAGCTATTTGCCAATAACCGGACCGGAGGTCGAGACTGGAGAAATACTCTGTACCTTAAAGTGAGTAGAGGGCGTCGTCGATTCTTGGTAACGGATACGCGTCTTTTGTCGTGATCTTATTAAGTGCTCTGTAATCGACACAAAATCGTACAGAGCCGTCCTTTGTCCGGACCAACTCCACAGGAGATGACCAAGAGCTAGAGGAAGGTAGGATGATGTCGCGTTTGAGCATGTCGGTGACGTTGTCCTCGATGATTTTCCGTTCCGCCGAAGACACGCGATATGGGCGGCGGCGTACAATGGAGCTGCCATCGGTTTCGATGCGATGCACTGCGACGGAAGTGCGGCCCTAACCTTGGAGCGTACGGCAAACGAAACTCTATGCTTTTGAAGACGGTCTAAAAGGTCTCTCTTTTGCTCAGCAGTGAGGTGGGGATTTATGGTCGCATTTAAAGCAGTGGTCGCAGCCTTCACCTCCACCACCTGTGAGGCAGCGTTTAGGACTCTCAAGACTTCTTTTTTTTTGTCCCGAGTATGAACCCCACAAGACAAACCCAGGTGGTGGTGATGCAGCAACACAGCAAGAGACTGGAACGCACTACCCAGAGATGCTGTGCTCCAATCCAACCCGCAAGCCTTCAAGTTGTTCATCGAATCATTGTCACTACATAACAGCCCATCCCTCATGTAAAACCCCAAGCTGGGGTATTTGAGGTATTAATAAATAAAATAAATAAATGAGTATGTACATATGAGAAGATAAGGGCATAAATAATGCTCACACTAAATATATAGTGAGCATTACATAGAGGCAGAGGAGACCGCCATCGCCCGAGCCCTTGCACAATACGACGCACAGGACATCTTTCGTGATTCGAAAATATCTGTGTACAACTATGTCAGGGGCAGGATGCACCCACCTACCTGGCAGTTGCTGAACACCCCCACGCAAAATTTACTACGCATGGTAGAGCTCCAGTGGGTGCCGGCTCATTCAGGGAACCCCGGAAACGAGGCTGCCGATAAAGTGGCCCGAGGTTTGATTTCCTGGGCTCAGGACAGCCTCGATTCGGGCCTCTTGGAGGAGCGGGCGCACATTTTAGCAGAGCTCACGCAAATACACCGTTTGACCGTCGGACTTACCCTCCTCCAAGCCCCTCCCTTACGCACTCCCAACAAATCCTATGGAGACGTCTCCAGACCCGCACTCTACCTTCCCCTCAGCAGCTGTCCCAGTACTGTGGCACTTCCCCTCAATGTTCCCTATGCGGTGAACCTTACGCCACACTTTCCCATGTCCTTTCCGGCTACCCTGCTGATCCTCCCTGCAGGGACAGCCTGCCATCTCAAGCTGGGAGGACTGGGAGGTCCTGCTCTCGTCTGCGGACCCGGCATTGCAGCTTAGTGCGGTGAATCGGGCTGCCGATGTTATCACAAAAAGAGAAATGGCCATGTAGACGTGGCGTGGTACCGCGTGGTGGTCCAGGGAGCCGGGGCAGGGGAGGGGGTGTCCAAAGGCACTAGCGAATGAAGTTTTTCTGTCTGTCTGTTCGTAAACTGACCACATCAATAAACTCTGCGTTAGTAACGAAAGGTTCTTTATCTTTCTTTAAAAAGTTAGTAAATAGTAGGTAAACTCATGTATTTAATAGTTCTGGGCGCATTTTACTGCCTTCGCGACATCCCTTTACCAGCCAGCAGCAGTAAAGCTAGTAAATTTTGTAAATTTTGCGTTACCAACCAGGGAGCTTTCTTAGTGTTTTAGGGGCGAAGCACCATAGGGTCTCGGCGTGTCGGCGTGCATTGTCGTCTGCTGTCTGGACGCTCCATTTGCTTCAGCGCAAGAGAGGGCGCCATCGCCTCAGCGCTCGCCGTGTGGCGAGAGAGAGTGAACGGCGCGCGTTGACTGTGGAAACGCTTTCTGCGATGAACGCTGAACTACTAGCTCGCAAGGAACGAGAACGCGCCCTCGACCGCTAGAGAAAACGCCGACGCAGGCAGCGTCTGATAGCGAGTTTCTTCATTATAAAAATCGACTGCTCGCGCTGCACAATCGTTCACCAGCCACCCCGTATATATAGGCACTGGATTGACCTGCAATGTAGTGCCAGTGGGAGATTTCTCTTGTGCGTACTTGAACAATACATTCGCAGCGTGCGCGTTAACTAGAAGCAGACTGCGGGTCTCTGTGTCTAATCTGTCTTCTGTCTCTCATTGCCCATTAGCAGTGGTTTTTCTGTGGGAAACATCGGCGCGCACTGCATGCTTCTCCCCTCCCCAGGTTTCACGTTAGTGAAGATGAAACACCCTTCCCTACATGCTTCGCCCCTCCCAATTTTTTTACCTAGGTTATTATTATTATTATTATTATTATTATTATTATTGTTGTTGTTGTTGTTGTTGTTGTTGTTGTTGTTGTTGTCCAGCCCTTTGTAACGGGCGATCAGACGGGAAACCCGGATCTGGCACACACACAAAAAAAAAAAAAACTTCCAGTCACTGGTTTGGTGTATATGCTTCCGGATTAGTTCGGTGCTGCAGATTCCACTGCCTCCCACTGCGGTTGCTCTTGCGACTCGCGGTAACCTAGCGCCATTGCCAGCAATTGCTGGTGCCGTTCCTCCTCGTCAGGCGGTGTAGTGGACGCAGGAGGGGTGGCGGCGAATGCTCGTGGTCGCTGTAACTACTACTCCACCTAGGTAACTACTAAGCCACCTATGTTGCCAGATGCTTCGTTGACGCCGTAGTATACCGATGGATGGATGCTATGAGCGTCCCCTTTAAAACGGGGCGGTGACATGTCTGCCACCAGGCTCGAAGAAAAAAAAAAAAAAAAAAAAAGCTTCCTTTTCGAAAAAGGGCGCCCCTAGCGCCGCGCACGCAAACTACAGTCTGCCGCCATTGTGAGGGCACCGCAGCAGACGACGCAGGCTTCGGCAACGTACCAGTGCGTGACATTTCAGCACCGCCGAATCGTGAACTGTCATCAACGTTTTTCGTAGAGACGGCGTGCTGCAATGGCGCAGACGTGCTGCGTTCCCATGTGCCACCATCGAGGATATCGCGACGAGAACAGCGATAAGGTACGCGATAAAATTTGAACAACAAACGCACGTGCTCTCTCTCCGTACGTGATGTCAAACGGACGTGCGGAAGGGCGCCGTTTTGGAAACGCGCTACAGAAACGGACGTGCTTATTTCACAGAGCCTTGTGTAGCCTTGCTTTTACTAATGAATAGTCTTCTCCCGAGTGCCTGCATGCGGTGAATTGCGATAGATTGTTTGTGCAGAAATACTGCGAGGGTTCGTAAGGCCAGCTAGAAAAATAAAAATGAAGTTGCGTACCGTTCATTAAGTAGCGACAGCACTCGCATATCGTAAGCCACGTGTCAACATTTTTTAGTACATACAAACAGAGGCGTAGGCAGAAATTTGTTTTCAGGGGGGGTGGGTGCACCACCTTGATCTGAAGTGGGGGCCGGGCAGGTAGATGTGGTCGAGTGTCATTTTGTGCTGTGTGTGCCATGGCAAAAAGAATTCGGGGGAGGGGGAAGAGGCAGGGGCCTGTTGTCCCCCCTGGCTACGCCACTGCATACAAATATACCCAACGCGCGGCGTCCGGAAAATAGTTGCGTGGTGTGGCTTGCGGCAGATAGGATTTTCACCGGTTGCGGTCGCATAGTTCCGCGACAGTGACGTCCTTCCTTTCCTTCGGTGAGACGTTTGTAGCTTCGGCGAGCCTTTTTTTCCCGGTCCGGGCGCGCGCGCGAGTTGGCTGTGGTCACGTTCCCACAACCGCGGCAGTCGAGCCAAACTGCTCGTCCAACCCGTTGAAGGGTACAAGATGTTGCTCCTTGTGCATCGGAAGCACCTCAGAAAGACTAACGGAGAGTACTAAGAGCTCGTTCAAGCACGCAAACGGTGAGATTTTAGCGGATGACATGGAGAACTAGCCGCCAACACAAACATCACAGCACTCACGCATTTGACGGCTCGCTTTCCATGCCCTCACGATGGCGCTGGCTATCCCACGCTCCTTTGCGAAACGAAACTGACGAAAAGCCCACCGTCAGGTGGCGTATTTATGAAAAGTTATAGTTTAGCGGGTTTAACGGAATAGCGGGCTTACCGGAATAGCGGGATCGAAGTGCGCATGCGCAGTACCTTAAACGACCCGTATCGTTTACCGTACGCACGCTATTTTTCAGATTTAGCGTTAGCGTGTTTGCGTGGTTAACGTAGTGTACGTAAAACATGGCGGCGGTTTTCGACGCCCGCTTCGAACTGAATTTAGCGTTGATGTGGACGGATCCACTCCTTTCGTAGCAAACGACTGTGCGAAATGGCTTTGCTTGCCTTCAGGTAGCTTCGACGACACGGTATTACGGATAACTTAGCGTAGTTTTTGAGATCGCTTCCCATTTCGAACGTCCCTAGGCCTATCGAGAAGATCGGTGTAAACAAGTCAGCAAAATGAAAATGTTCGCTTTTGGTGCTTAGTTCATATTTATTTACTTTTATTTTCACTAAAAAAAGGAGTAATATTGCTGCGTGCGGGGATACAGGCGAGCATTCTCGGTTTTGTTCTTCTCACTTTTTTTAACGCATTCACCCTTCGCTAGGTGGCGCCACCGTCCCGGCTTAGGCACTGATATGGGACACTGATATAGACACTGATATGGGAGTCTATGGGAGAGGACGGACGTGTTTTTCGTGGGCTCCGGAATGACAGCGTCAGATAAGTTGTTTTTTTTTGCATGATTCGAGCTTGTTTTTTTAGTTAAGCCACTAGCTTAATAGAGCTTATTGCAGCTTAATAGAGCTTACAACTTTGTACTGTTGGTACAAAGGGGTGTGGCAGTCGCTTAGGTTGTTTTTTGTTTTTTTTTGTTTTTTTTTAAATATTTGTTTGTTCGGCCACCACGTGGCTGAAAGGTGCACGGGTGATTTGAAGTGTAACATACTTGCGGAGTTTTGTGATATCATTTGGCTTTAAGTGTATCTAATACGACGCGTGAACGATCTATAGCCATGGTCAAAAAGACCGTAAAGTGTTCAGGATGCGGAATGGGGCGGAAAATAGAGGTTTGTGAGGATGAGACGACAGAGAGAGCTGACGCCAAGTGTAAGCAATGCGAGTTAGAGGCGAAGATGGAAATAATGATGGCCGCCCAGAATGAGCTCATGGTGAGAATCTCCGAGCTGGAGAAAGCGGTAGCGACAGAGCGGGAGAAAACGATGGCTATGGCGGAAAGGCTTAAGTCAGCCGAGGAGGGATTAGCAAAGGCAGCCATGCCAGCAAAGGTAGCCACGGGGAACAAGGAAGCAAGCGACAGCGGGAACAATGGGGCATCGACCCTCACAGTGGTAGGCGCGAAGGGGGAAACAGGTTTGGAAAAGACAGGTGCAAGGGTCACAGGACCCACCTTCCGCGAAGTAGTATTGGGAACGGGAGGGGACAAAACAACAGCAGTAGCACGCGCTAGTAACAGGTGCAGTGGCCAGGTGCGGGAAAGTCCAGCAGAAAAGTCGGATCACGTGATAATCGCCGGGGACTCGAATTTAGCTACATGCGCAGAAGCAGTCAAGGAAAGGGTGAGAGGCGACAAACGAGTTTTAATAGGGAAGTTCCCGGGCCATAGGCTGGGATCAGTGATGAGACAAGCTAACGCAAAACTCGCAACTAAGTCTAATGGACGTAACCTCGTGATAATCGCGGGAGGTCTAAACGACGTCTTGAGTAACGAATCAGCCGAACTAGCGACCACATTGGCGAAAGGGGTCGATGACATGCGCGCCATTTCCCCTCAGGTGCAGATAGTGGTATGCACAATACCGGAGGTACCGGTGCGTGACGGCAACCTGCAAAGAGCGGTTGTCGACGCAAACAAAGAGATATGGCAGATGAGTAGAGAGAAAGGCATCGAGGTAGTGGAAATAAACAGAGAGGTGCACAGGTGGGGTGGTTTTCGAAGAGACGGAATACACTTCGATAGGAGGCTTGGCCATGAGGTGGGTTGGCGTCTTGCAGGACGCGCAGTAGCTTTTTTGGGGGGCAAGCGGGCCCTTCGGTGCCCATGGTGGCTTGTAATGAGGAAAACAACCAGGGGGACTCTTTGACAGGTAGTATAGCGAAAAAACAGAGAAAAGGTAAAAGAAGGGAGAAGGCGCGTGTTGCAATTAGTTACATTAACATGCAGGGTGGCAGAAAAAAGGCAAAATGGTTAGAGATTGAGGGACAGTTAAACAAGGAACAGATAGGTGTTTATGCGGTTACAGAAACACACCTTAGAGACTTGGAAGAGCCGCCACATATTGAAAATTATGTTTGGGAAGGATGTAACAGGATCACATCAGAAAGGAGAGGTGGGGGGGTTGGAATGCTAATTCATAGCAGAACAAAATGGGAGAGAGTGAAACAAACGTGTTCAGAGCACATATGGGTTTCGGGCACAGTAGGTGGAAAGAAAACGTGGCTAGGTGTAGCTTACTTGTGGACAGGGAATAACTGCAGAGAAAAGAATCTGGAGATAGTGAAATGCATAAGCACCGATATTAAAGAATTTGGTCATGATGCCGAGATAATCCTTCTAGGGGACATGAACGCTCACATTCATGACCTTGACGGATATTCAGACAACAATGGCAAGTTATTGCTAGATCTCTGCGAGCAACATAGTCTTGAGATAGTTAACGTGGGGCCCAAGTGTGAGGGGCAGATCACGTGGGAAGTCAGAAACAGGCAATCGAGCATTGATTACTGTCTCATGACAGAAGGAATATATGACAAACTTAGAGAGATGAGAATAGACGAAGAAGGCATTAACAGCTTGGGTAGTGATCATAAACGCATAATATTACAAATGGGATATAAAACTGAAAATAAGAACATAGAATCAAAGTTTGGCAGCTCGTATCTAAATGACAAACAAATAACAAATATAGCCGCAAGAGTCGAGGAAAAAGTAGACGAACTACCAGGCAAAGACTGGAAGTATAGTGAGCTGCTACATGTAATCACGAAAGAAATGGAAATAGAGAAGAAAACTATTTGTTGGAAAGGAAAGAAAAAGCCAAAAAGTTGGTGGAACAAAGAAATCCGGGAAGCGATCGAGATGCGACGTCAGGCATCACGGGAGCACAGACAGGCAAAAAAGGAGAAGCGGCCACAGGACGAAGTCAACCAAATATGGGAAATATATTTAGAGCAAAAATCCATTGTGCAGAAATTAGTCGAGGCAAAAATTAAAGGTGAAAGTGAACGCTGGATGACAGAGATTCGCGGAAAGAAGAAGGCCGCGCCTAGGATATTTTGGAGCCACCTAAAAGCGCTGGGTAGGAAGTCTGTCACAATGCAACAACATATGGTAGATGAAGGAGGAAATAAATTGGAAGGATATGAAGCGCTAGGTTACATCCGAAAGATAACAGCCGATTCGTTTAAAAAGGTCCCCCAGGGGATTCCCCCGGTGAGTAAAAGTACACAAAGGGGTGCAACCGACGAAGATGTAGTACTAGAGAATTTCAATTGGAAGAAGGCCGAAGGAAAAATTCCTAAGCGCACTACTCCGGGCTTAGATGGGGTTCCCGTCAGCCTCATTAACGAATTCGGACATAACACTAAAGAAGCACTGCTGAAAGCCGTAGAAAAGTGCTTACAGGAGAGGGAAATACCAGACAGTTGGCGAAAAAGTAGAATGAACTTAATCTATAAAGGCAAGGGAGAAAGGGATAACATTCGCTCGTATAGACCGCTAACAATTACATCGGTGCTATACAGGTTGGCGATGCAGGCAGTAAAATTAAAAATAGAAGCGTGGGTAGAACAAAATGATATTTTGGGAGAACTTCAGAATGGATTTCGAATCGACAGGCGGTTAGACGATAATCTGTTTGTTCTTACCCAGTGTATAGAAATATCTAAAATAG
Organism: Rhipicephalus sanguineus; assembly: GCF_013339695.2. NCBI lineage: Eukaryota > Metazoa > Arthropoda > Arachnida > Ixodida > Ixodidae > Rhipicephalus > Rhipicephalus sanguineus. Next base: position 141,968,860 of record NC_051177.1, on the reverse strand, counting down.
AAAACAGGCCCTTATACGTAGCTTATCTAGATATCACCGGGGCGTATGACAACGTTAATCAGGAAATTTTGTGGGATATATTGAAGGAAGTGGGCATAGGTGACAACTGTGTACAGCTTTTGAGGGAAATATACCGAGAAAATACAGTTTGTATAGAATGGGAAGGAATAAGTAGCAAGGACAGCGTTGAAATTAGCAAGGGGCTGAGACAGGGATGCCCTTTGTCCCCGCTGTTATTCATGCTGTACATGGCGAGGATGGAAAAAGCGCTAGAAGGTAGCAACATTGGATTTAATTTGTCACACAAACAGGTCGGAGCGATGGTTGAACAGAAACTTCCAGGTCTATTTTATGCTGATGATATTGTCTTATTTGCGGACAGTCAAGATGATATACAGCGACTGGCAGATATATGCGGAAGGGAGTGTGAGGCTCTAGGACTAGGATTTAGTGCAACAAAATGTGGATTGATGGTATTCAATGATCACGGAGACCATACGGTCTTAATACAGGGCCAAAAAATACCGAGGGTAAGCGAGTACAAGTACCTCGGAGTATGGGTAAATGAGGGGGATAGATATATGGAGGTACAAGAGAAAGCATCGGTAGCAAAGGGAAAGAGGAATGCTGCAATTATGAAGCACAGAGCTTTATGGGGATACAATAGGTACGAGGTGCTTCGAGGGCTGTGGAAGGGTGTGATGGTTCCGGGGCTTACATTTGGGAACTCAGTGGTGTGCATGAAGTCAGAGGTGCAATCAGGAATGGATGTAAATCAAAGGACGGTGGGCCGCCTCGCGTTGGGCGCTCACGGGAAGACGACAAATGAGGCGGTAAAGGGTGATATGGGATGGACAGGCTTTGAAGTGAGGGAAGCGCAGAGCAAAATGAGATTCGAAGAGAGGCTGAGGAAAATGAAGGAGAGTAGATGGGCAGAGAAGGTTTTCAGGTATTTGTATAGAAAAAGCGTCGACACGCAGTGGAGAAAAAGAACTAGGAGGCTCACCAGTAAATATACGGCTGGCAGTGCGGGCGATATGGCAACAAGGAGCATTAAGCGGAAGGTCAGAGAGGCGGAGAGGACTTATTGGATGACAGCGATGGAAAAGAAGCCGGCTCTGAGTAACTACCGAAAAGGAAAAAACGAAATAAGGAGGGAAAGGTTTTATGATAATTCAAGGGGAAGCGCTTTACTGTTTGAAGCAAGGTCGGGCTGCCTTAGAACGCGTAGTTATAAAGCGAGATTCAGTAACGAAGAAGAACATTGTACATGCTGCGGGCGAACTAAGGAAACGATGGAACATGTACTGATTGAATGTGGCGATATTCACCCAGGTATACGTGTGGGCACGAGTCTACATGAAGCCTTGGGTTTTAGGGACAACAATGGAAAGCTGAACACGTCCGCGATAGAAATAAGTAAGAGACGGTTAGAGTATTGGTGGCAGAAAAGTAGAGATAAAGTACAAAAATAAATAATGGGGGAAAATAAGGTCATTCTGCCTTAAGAGGCAGAGAGATGGACCGTGAATTTATATTTTTTGGTATAATAACATAGGTTTAATCAATGTAGATAAGGCATTAGGACAACATGAAACAAGGAAGCTTTTTTTCTTCTTTCTCTTTTTTTTTCGCCTTCGAGCCTGGTGGCAGACATGTCACCGCCCCGTTATAAAGGGGACGCTCATAGCATCCATCCAGGCACGTCCCGGCTTGGGCACGTAAACGCTATCCCGCTAAACTAAAACACGCTTTCCGCAACCAACGTTTGCGGCACGGTAACGCTATTCCCTTAACCCCCGCTATCACGCTAACGCTAAACTATAACTGTCTAATATGCCGTAACTGTGAGATTCTTATGTAAAATTTAGCCAAAGCTTAATTTTCTTGATTACGTTGGAGCAACAGTGTCGTGCTGAGTAATGGCACACATATATTACAATAGTTAGGCAGAACATTGGGGAGAAAACATTGATTATTCTTCTAAATTTTATGACTGCTAACCGGTACACAGTGTGCTATACAAAAACAGGCGCATAAATAGCCTTCAAGGTGATGTTAGGGTAGATATCGGGACGAGCGTTTCTTTTCTCATACTCCATCCGGGTAACTTGGATCTGGGGATATTTTCCCCGTTTGCTTCTTGAAGATCTCCCTATGTCTGGGTACTACCTAGGAACACGTGCAATGCTCTTTTTATCCCTAGGAGAGCTTTGCTGCTCGTTGTTTGCTGTGGCGCGCGAGGTTTGTGTTGTTTAGAGTTACTGTATATGCTACCTTTACAGTAACTCTAGTGTTGTTGACGTTGCTGGCGGACGGCGCGTCGGTGCTCGCCGGGTGTGTATGATCCCATGTAGCCCTGTCGCGCTATGGTAGCCACCGTAGTCGCGATGTCACTTACCGTCCGTCCTTGTCTTTAATCCCGTCGAACGCCTCGAGATGCGTTTTCTTTGCCATTATCAGTGTAGCTGAGAATATTGTGCGTTTTTGGAAATTGGCATGAACGAAAGCACTTCGCTGATCGTTATACCGGTGTCACGCGGGCAATTGATCGCGATCACGACCGATCGGGATTGGGCTCGATCCGGATCAGGTGTACCTACACGGTCACTTTTAATTGCGATCTGCGCATCGATATCTGGCTCCCAGATCGCGATTTGACTGATGTCTGCGTCAAACTCGATCCGGATTAGTCTGGACCGAGCAGCAGCAATGATTGATGATCGTGATCAAGAAATCCGGTCCGGGTCAACCTTGACTGCAATCAAAGCTGCCTGCGTGTCACCGGTATTACTTGCAATAGCTATTCTGCCTGCGCATGTGATTGAATTTTAATATAGTTGATGCTAAAAATCTAGGGCACGTGCACTCAAAGTAATGAAAGTGTCCATGCTTCTATAAAAAAAGAGCCGAGCAGGATCCTTAGACGCCAGGTGGTAATAAGAAATATTTGCAACTGCTGGTTACATCAGATTGCTAGTGTTCAATATTTGCACATACAATGACAAGGATACGTCTACTCTACATGGTGAGTAGATAAAGAGAAGCGAAATGTTTTGAGAAGCAGCATGACTGCTTTCATTCATGTCGCACGGGTGTATCAGTGGTGTGAATGCACCTGCAACTTTGTTTCTACAGTTGGTGGTTGGTAAAGGTGCACCTTTTTAGGACAAGTTTTCCTTTGGTCATGAGACTTTATAACTGGCTTAATGCAAAATGTGAAGTTGAATGCACCATCATTAGATTAGATGGTACATTTAACTTCTAGATGGGTGACACACTTCTATAGGCATGGGATACTTCACTTGGTTCAGTTCAGCCCAGCACTCTAACTTTCACCATTCCACGAATGCACCCCTTCAATTGCTACTGCACTTTCTTTTACCTACAACTGCCATTTGCAGACTAGAGCAGATGCACACAACCAACATTTGTAGCTGCAAATGCTTGCTCCTTTGTTATACTGAAATTAGTTTTTTTTTTCATGTGTTGCTCTTGTACTTGACATCAAAACAACAGAAACGGGAATGTCACTTATGTTGTTTGGTTTGTTTCCTGACTGAGAACCTGTGACCTTTGACTATTGTGTTGCTTCATCCCTTACCTTTGCTTTTGCGATGCTCTGTCGCAAGAGTGTACCTGCCTGTCTGTTGCCGATTCCGCATATGCTGCTTTAATGGTTCACAAAGTGACACACATGAATGGTTTACCGGTTACTTTCAGCATTTTTTTTACATTCACACAAATGGAAAAATGTAGTTGTTTTCAAATTGCAGCTGCCCACCTACCAACAAAGCCACATATACCTGTACCCTCTAAACAAGGAAGCATGACGTTTCAGTTAATAAGGCAAGGACCAATGTTAATGGAGTGTGGAAATTTTTTTTCTCACCATGTCTCCTTTCTTGTTGATTTCTCTTGTCATAAATGCTTGCATTTTAGCTGTTCTCACTTTATGTGTGCTTACTGGTATGAAGTTTATTTTGTGCCACTGAGAGCTGTTTTCACTGAATTTCGCCCGTTTTAAGACAGTTGCTAATATTTTCCTGTGATAGCCAGCCCGAATGACAAGTAGGAAACCATGCAGGACATGTGGTTCTTTTTCATTTGACACTGCAGTGAGCTTCGACAGCTTTTGGGAACCCGACAGCAGTGACTGCAATAACGATTTGTGTGCAGGAGGATCACCATTTGTTTTTGACTGCCTGCATGGGAAGGTAGGACGTAGTATATGATGTCACAAACACAGGGTGGTACGCATTCAAAGGTGTAATACGGGTCTCGCTAAAGAATGTTTAACCCTTTGAGGTGCAAAGCATGAGTTGGCAGTAAGCGTTCCATCTTCGTCGTCTCTGTGTACCCTGTCCTCTTCGTGCTGCACCACCTTAATGAAAAATTTTGGCCGCTGTTCAGCCGCACATTAAAAAACATGCCCGACAAGCAATTTTTGATTGGCAATGGGAAGGATATAATTACAGAGCTCGTGCAGAAGTACAAGTAATCGATCGAAAAAAAAAAAAAAAGATCGGACACAGTGTCACTGACAAAGTACTGCAGAGAAGCACCCTTTTAGTGCGAGGAGCGAGGTAAGGAGGCACGAAGGTTGCCCTAGTGCTACCTTAACTCAGCACCAAGGAAGGCCTCAGTGAGGGAACCTTGGTAAGAAGCGTTATAGAATACATGGCAAGGTGTCCTGAAGCAGTTATGGCCTCCTCGCTGAGGCAAGGAGCATTTCAGAATACGGGCCTTACTTCAACATTAAAGGCTTGCTAATCTGAAACACTGAATCAGTTTTTATTGATAAAGTAATAAAGGAATTTTATTCGCCTTGGTTTCATGGCAGTATGTTATTAAGAGGGAAAAGAATGGTACAAATTGCTTTTTTTAACTTTGCACCAAAAACAGTTCTTCAGTGTTCTCAAAACCATGTGGCCTGAATAGAAATCGCCACGAGCTCATAAATTATCTTGTTTTAGTGGTGTAACAAGTGATGCACTCATTCAGTTTACCACATCATTCAGTTTACCATTAATATTGCCATGCTTATCTTTCACTGCATGCATTTCGGTCTTTCCTATAGAGTTGCCTGGTAGCTGTTTCGATGCCATCACCTTTTTCACTGCTCTTTGATATCATAATTCCATATGTCACTGGGCTTATACTTATTGATAGCTTTAATAGCTAAGCAAATTCTATTATCTATGCCCACCCACTTATCTGTTGTTTCTTTATCCAGTCTTTTGTGGTTCAAGAGATGTTGCTTACTTCTTGCATTGATGCTTTATCTCCAACTTCGACTACAGATTCAGAAATCGGTCTAGTTGTGGTTTCCTCTATGTCTTTTGTTTCTTCTTGTTCTAAGGTGTCGTATTTGTTTTCTAGGGGAATTCTAAAGTATTCTGTTTTTTTCCTGGGTTGGCCTGTGCATTAGTGGTTATTTTTTTTGTGTGTGTTCTTCAAACTGGGGGCAAGGATTGCACTCACTAGCCTATGATCGCTGCATTTTACGTATCTATACCCTGTAGCTATCAGATGAATGAGATCACTAAGACATTTAAACACTTTTTTTTTTCAACGATCGAGTGACTGGGACAAACTACCACCAGTCCACAAAGAGAATGAGAACTATGAATCTTGAACTGTAATACACCTGTATGGTTCCATGTCGTACATTTGTTTATGATGTTGGTGCATGTGAATGATATGTTTTTATTGATCATTGTTTATTCTTATTGTGTATTCGTTAGCCTTGTGCTTCATGTGTTTATTAAACCAACTATTTTTTTTTCTATGTTCATTACTTATTTACACACACACATGCACACACATCCACTATACCTAACAGAATGGCTGATTGGGTGAGTTGGTAATTCATGATACTTGAAATATGAGGGCGTTACTACACAGGAACTTAAGTATATAACTACATCTGTTCATTTGCCCTGCTGTTCTGGGCTCAAGGCCTGCAGTATCCTGCTAACAGATAAAACAAAACTTCTACTCCATTTTGTGATGTGTTTATATCTGCTTACCTATTGTGAAGCAAGTTTTTACGAACTCACTGGAAAGGTAAAGAGCATGCTTGATACTGGCTGTTGGGTGTGTGCCCAATTCTTGCATATTTATATGCTGCGTTCCCCAAAGCAACTCTGCCTACGCAAAGCCCCAAACCTTGCTTGTGCTTGTCTGTAATGTCGTTTGGGTTTTTCAGTACTCCCTGCAAGTCTGCATGGGCAACTTTTACGTTACACTAATATGAAAAATATAACAGTCCTAGTTAGAGCATGTGGTGACAGCATCATGGTGTCAAATAATTTGCAATACCGATGCCACTTGTCCATTAAAATTTGTGCATGCTAATAAATGCATTAAAAAGTGTGTGATCATGCAGGGTGGTCATTTCAACACCTGCGGTAGGGCAAGTGATTTATAAGTTTTACAAACCTTTACGAGTCGTGTGTGGCATGCCGCATGACATTCAGAGTTTTTTTTCGCACTTTTCCTTATTTCTTATTTATTATTTCTTTTTTTTGCACTGCGCATAAAAAAATGGGACGAGACAGTAAATTTTCATCCTTCCTGAATCTTTGACCGTAAGCTGCATTAAAATCGAATAATTTGCAGGAAAACTACAGCCCAATGAAACAGATCAGTTCTAAAAGAATGACCATGCACATTTGAATACATGTCTAGCTGGCATGATTTCACTGCCACGACAACAGCAGCTTTGCTGGATGCATTAGGCAGCGTTTTGAGAATATGACACCGATTTCCTCACTCAGCCTTTTCAGACAAGCGGTGAAAAACATAATACCGGTGTCACACAAACCCTTTCGATCACAATCGGGCCTGATCCACATCGAATTTCTTGACCATGATTGGGTCTTTTACTCAAGCTGAAGAAGGCGGCCATCGCTGTTCATAAATTTAATACCGATAGGGCTCAAACGCGATGTAAAGGCGGTGTCTAGCGTTACGCCCAGACGTAACGATTAACAGTTGCTAAAGTAACGTCCAGGGTGTCGCTCACGGAGCGCACTTGACTCTCACTTCGCCAGCATACGTGGATTGTCACTCGGGGAGCTGAGCCCGCAGCGCATTCACTGTGAACACGCGTCCCGGACGCAACACGTGCGCTCCGCCTCTTTCAGCTACGCTACTATAAGTACAAATGCGTACCCACATGCAAAAAGTTCGTCGTCTACAAGATCGACATCTTCAGAAATTGCGAGGCCCTTTAACTAAAGCAAGGGGCAATCTCGAAGCGTTCGATGGGTGTAGCAACTGGAACGGACGGAAAGTAAACACACCTCGGCCGCAGATCACCATCCGCGCGCGCTTAAAGCGCTGGACACAGGGTGCGAATTCGGATGCGATTCGTCGTACGGCTGTTCGTGCCAACAGCCGCATCCGACAGACGCCCAACAGGTTCCATCAGCGTGCGGAGACGATTCGCACGCCGCACGGGCATCCAACTTGCTGAATGTAGCCGCGCGGCTGCCGCGTCGGTCTGACGGCCGCAGCCAATGGTAGCGCGGGAGACGCCTGACGTCACGCCTCTGTGTGGCGCGTTTGTTGCTTGTTTGTTTGCGCGTTTGTTGCACTACGTTCGGACGGCTCCGATCATGAAAAACATTGGATAAACTTTCTTTCTGACATCAAATAACCCATGACGTTTGAAGTGTGTCATTTGTGCAAGGCGGCGCCCGTTTCCGAACCACTAGCGAGATATCAAGCCGTGATGGAAGGCCACTTCGCAGCCGCACCGGCCGTCTCGGCGAACCGGCCCGCTTCGCTTCCACCGTTGCTCGTCAAATCGAGGCCTACGAGAAAACCAATTGCGCATGTAAACGCGTGTCATCAGCGTAAAAGTTTTAATCGTGTTGGTAAAAATAAGTGCTCGACGATCAGCTCGCGCTTGATCGCGAACGGCGCTAGCGACAGCGTCCGCCTTGCTAGGCCTACGCTCGGTGTCGTGGCAGGCCTACTCTCGGAGTCGCGAGTGAATGCGGGCTGTTGAGATGTTTGTCGCTTGCGAAGGCGTAGCTTTATTGGCAATGTTCTTACAGAACGAAGCGTGGCTGCGTAAGGTTGTTTGTTTTGTAGTCAACGAAGAGGATGCGATGTCTTCCGAGCTTGCAATCCGGGGTGCCGTGTGTGGGCGGAGCCTGCGCGCTGATTGCTCGTTCGCCCCCATGTGTCCTGAATCGCCGTATACCGCGTGCGGCGTCGCACGTCGGATCGGATGCCGAATCGCACCATGTGTCTAGCGCTTAACACGCGCTATCAACAAGCAGCTGAGTGGCTGGGTTTCTTAGGGATAAACAGTTGCCTAGGTAGTACCCAGACGTACAGGGATTTTCAAGGAGCAAGCGGACGAAAAGTCTCCAGATCTCAAGTTACCCGGATGGAGTCTGTGAGAAAAGAAACGCTCGTGATATCGGGTACGTAGAAGTCTTGACATGCGGTGTGCGTGAGTGTGTTTCCACTGTGGTCCGTCCATGCCTTTGGGTACGCTGGTTGACGTGTACTTACAATGGTAATTACTTGAAGCAATTGACAGTTATTAACTGGTGTAAAAGGAGAATGTCGCGTCATTTCGTTTTCTTATTTGGTCTTATGTTTGTTTTTGTAACTTGATATGGCAATGCACATGCACATGAAAACAAAATGGGCAAAAACCTCTGTAATAGACCTTATATGCGAAATAGCTCGGGCATCTGGCAACAGTGAGCCGGATGTCCCGACGCGCCATCGTGGTGTTTTCAAGAGGTTGCGGCCAGGGTTACCAGATTGGGCTATTAATAGCCAAATTGGGCTACTTTTTGTTCGAGTTGGCGTCGGATTTTTCTCTTTGGCTATGTGGCTATTTTTGGGCTACATTGCTATCGACTAGGCAAGAATTCCAAAAAGCTACAAAATGTAGATAATTTTAGTATCGGGGACCCCAAATGGCTTACGCACACACGCTCTTGCGGTCATTTGTACCTCCAGCTGCTGGAGACCCCCCAGCAGCTGCACCCACGGATAATACAAAGAATACAAAGGAAAGCAGGAGCGTGCGTACGCGAGCGTCTGGGGGTCCCCAGCACTAAAACTCTCTAGTAACTCTAATGCACCTTGTCATCGAAGGCCCCCTGGCCGCCGCCATAAGGCCCTTTGGGCTGTTATTAACATGCATGACCCCCCAGAAATGCAGTACCGAGGCGCGACGTCAGCTTTTGTACTCCACTGCAGAAGCCAAGAAAGGTGGTGATCGTTCTCTCTGTTAAAAAGCTCTATACAAAGAACGCCAAGGCTTACATGCGCATGCCGCTAATGCCATCAAAACATTCCAGTGTGTTGAACAATCCCTGCAAGGGCGTAGCCAAGAGGGGGGGGGTTCACCCCCCCCCCCGAAATTTTTCAGTTTTGCTTGCATATATATACATGCACACATACAAACACACGCACGAACATACATAATGTATGGTTGAGGTATGGCTGGAGACGTAGCCCAACAAAGGGTTTCACGTGTCGTCAGTTTGAAACCGTGTTGAGGGCTCACGTTTTCTCTAGACTTTCTTATCTTCTACTACCGTAAAATGCCGAGCAAGCCCCCCCCCCCCCCATTCCCCCCACCACACAGTGAAAAATAATAAAATATGTGGAGGGGGCCCTCTTGCTCAGTCCCTGACCAAAATCCAAGATAGCAGCCGAAGTGCCTCTAAGTAGAATGCGCACCTGTGTTTCTTATGAAATGCTTTGTTGAATACGCGTGCATTTACAGTTTTTACTCAATCGGAGGGTGCCCGTCTGACATTTCGCGTGTTATGACAAGAGTGGAATGACGTTCTTCAAGTACCCCAACAATTTGCGACAACCCGGAATGCAACCCCATTTGTATGTTATCAAGTGGCAATAAACTTTTTTCTGGATTCTGCAGATCGCTCAATCATTATGGATTGAATAGCAAAAAAAAAATATGCAATACAACGGATTCACGCATACATTTGCTGATTTTGGCTATTTTTGGGCTACTTCAAATTTTCGCGTTGGGCTATGTTTGGGCTACCTCGGAGTCCAATTTGGCGGTTTGAGGCTCGCACCATCTGGTAACCCTGGTTGCGGCGTGCGCGCAGAGTTGCGGTAGTTGCGGTGGCTGCGTGTAGCATCGCGCGTTTCGTTGCACTAAACAGCCACCCCTTGTCCTACGTCGCCGTCGGTTGGTACATTTATGGTGCTCGGAGCGTGTGTTTTCCCTTATCGCACAGAATTAAGTGAACTGGCGAAAGTGTGTGTACAGCGCTCGCTGGCACCACATGTTGCTTGCATTCGCTGTGGCCAGCGTTTTACGCCGCCAGCATGATGTGCAATCTTCTTTAGCTATGCGAGCGAAAGTACAATTTTACAAACTTAATTGTAACAAAATATGAAGCGAACGTATCGTTACAGCAACTGACCAGCATCACAGTCCCAACAATTTTGTTGCTACACTTTTGTTAAACATCTGCAGTGCGCGGAATGTGCATGGTGAAACGAACCTTATTTTCGTGCTATGTCCATCAGTATGTTATTGAGCAATTGGAAACGTCTTTCAAGCGAATCTTGTTATGAGTTACAGATTTTGATGGCGGTGGCGGCACCGTGCGCGAAAAGCCAGGCGCCGGCGAGTGTATACGGAAACGCGGGTGCACAGAATTGCGGCCCCCGAAGGCGCCCCTATAACACGCGTGTTTGTGTGGGCCGTTTTCCACCGTAACTGATGGTCCCTCGATCGCGTGCTTATCGGCCGTCAGCCGTTTCTGATATGACAATCCGGTCTTTTATCGACGTCAATTGTCATTTCACGCTGCGACATTTCACTGTTGCCTTGAGCGCATTACCGTCGTTGTTGCGCTGCTAAGCACATGGTTGAAGGTCCACTTCCCGGCATGCGAAAAGGAAAAAGTTAGGAATGCAGTATAGGTCAGGCACGCACAAGAGCTTCGCTTGGCCCCACTTTCCCACTAGGGAAGGTCTCCTAATTTTTGTGCAAAGTTGTTTCCCAATCATGTTCACTGCGGTTCGCGTGTCGCGTTGTACTTTTAGATTATTAAAATCTTGTTTTGATTAATAATTATGGCTTTTCTTTCTCCGTTTCGATGCTCCTCTTATAGCCGACAATGCGAGTGGAGCCTGCAAGGTATTTTGGAATAAATTAGTACGCAAAATGCCAACTATATTGCACGCAGAACGCCTGTACACAGTTCAAAATGTAAATATTGCAAGAACAGTTACTCTTTTTTTTTTCTCTCAGCTTGTTGAGGTGATCACTCACAAACTAAGACATTACGCTGGGTAAGTTATCCGCCAACAGAACTTAAAAGGACTGCGCGTGCTTGACTACCGCAGCACTTCGATGGGCACGAAAAAGCATTCGTGTACTTAGATGAAGAAGCATGCTAGAGAAAGCACGGGGGCAAAAATCAATCATCTAGTGTTGCTTTGGGTGGTTAGTAGCGATGCAGAACTATCGATGGTACTATCGGTACTATCGATAGCTGAGTCACTATCGAACTATCGATGGTAAAAGATACTATCGATAGTAACTTAGTAAGTACTATCGATAGTTTTAAGATCAACAGCGCGAACTCATTGCAGCAGGGGCGTAGCCAAGGGGGGGGGGGGGGGTTGGGGGGTTGAAACCCCCCCCTGCTTGCGTATATAGGCACGCACACATACAAACGCACGCACGAACATACATAAAGAACGGTTGAACCCTCCCCTAAAAAAATTTCTGGCTACGCCCCTGCATTGCAGAATAAATTTGGTTCCCCGCGCGTGTGGTACATAGTGGAGCCGGAGGAGCAGGCTGAATTGAGCAAGAAAGGTGACATGCTTGTGTTCTTCACCGGAGTGCTTCACTGACACATGGTCATAAAGCCAAACTATTCAGCTGTAGTGGAAAGGAAGCCGTTACATGGGGTGGAACTGCGCGGCTTCAGTTTTATATTGCATTTGGCGATTTCGAAATAAAAAAAAATTACCAAGAACTAGGTATGTTAATTTAAGATATAACTGGTTGCTTCTAAATATTAATTTATTGATTGACATATGCCGCCATTTCCACTACGCAAATAATTTCTCTCGCCAAAAATTTGCTCATAAATTAAGCGAAGATGATAGTAGGCTATCGCGAATATTTTGGCAATTTGGCCAGCCAGCAACAGCATCGTTATTCGCACCAAGATGGATAGTTTGTCACGTGGTTGTGACGGTGAAGAATGCTGCAGCAAGACTGGGAAATACGAAGCTCTTTATTTGGTTGAACTTATGCCCAGAAAATCAAAACTCAGAATACAAGCGATACACGCTGCGTACTGATTGCGGCGAGAACAGTCGCCGGCCATCGAGTTATCTGATAATCGGTGGAAAGCTTCGTCTTTTATACATCAGTCATCGAACCTTCCAGCGTTATCGCTGGTGATGGCGTAAGCTCTCGAATAAACTTTAATATTCGCGTCCGGCGCGTAATCTTAAAATGTCAAACAATCGCGAAGCTTCTCAAACATTGCGGTGCGGTCTAGCTACGTCAACAGCTGATACCAGACTGTGGGTGAAACCCGAATACATCACAACAAAGTAATAAACACGCGTGGCAGTAATATCGCTAGTAATATTACCAATGACCGATTCGACTACCGATAGTTTATCGATAGTAGTACTATCGATAGTCAATTTACCGATAGTTCTGCATCACTAGCACTGGTTAGGCCCCGTCAATCATGGAATCGGACTTCGTAGGAGGGGCGCCGCATACCAATTTGTTTAGTTAAAAAGCGCAACTTTATCGATTTTACTTGCAATGACAACTCCATGTAATAAATCGTGTTGCACGGGATTAAAGTAACAAAAAAAAAACGCCAGACGGTCATACCACCATAATCTTCCTGGGTGACAAAGCGCACATTACGTGTTAGAACTGAAGATGTATAGAACCAACGCGTTTTCATCACAGGCTGCACATGCCAGGAAACATATTGACTGAACCTAATGTGAAATATGGGTTCGCATCACTAAGCGCTAAGCATTTGAATCTCGCCCGAGAGCTCTTGCTAGGCTAAATGCTTCTCCGATTCAATGCGAACGTCAACGAAGATTTGGCAGATGCCAAATTTTTGCTGTCAATCACTCCACTTTGATTGCGAAGGAAGAACCTTAGATGACGCTTGGGCGCCGCCTTCTATAGAGTAGAACGCGATAGCGTAATCGGGCCCCGTGCGCATTTCCTTCAATCATGCCGCAGTGAAAGGAACGTTTGTGCGCGTAACATTGGCCGTTTAAAACTATCCTAGAATGTCCACTGGATGTACATTTCCTAAGTGCCCACTACGCGATAATTCTTCGTTTTGCAAATTGGTGAAGCACTCACTACTCGTCCCTAAGGTGTCCCACGCACCTGCGCAGCTCCACACTTTTTAATGGTTGGGCAGCTTTAAACCACCCACCCGTTGCGCAATTCACATGTTTTGACGCCCGGTGCGATTCTATACGCTTCTGCCACGCGATATTACATTCGTTAAGAAGACTCCTAGCAATACACGACATTCGTATAGGTTTTTTCCCCGAAACATGCAGCTTCAAGCACTTGGCGCGGCTTTGTGATAGAACACCTGCTTAGGTTCGATTTCCAGTCGAAGCAAATATTTTTCGTATTTATCACGCGCAACACCGATTTTTTCGCTCACGACCGACGAGACCGAGGCCAGAATTTCTGCGAAACGAGCTCTTCAACGATATCACGTTAAAGTCACCTCAATACCCTGATTCTACGCATAAGCATTTCACGCCAATGTAAACGACACAAGGCATACACTAAGACGAGTACAATAACACGTCAATATAGACCTGAATGGCGTACATAATTATAGCTCATCAAAGAATGTCGTGCGGTCATCCGAGCACATTGCTATTTGAGCTACTACACGATTCCATGGTGTTAGCAAACACGCATAAGATGGGTTTCGAAAACGTGCGTAGTGTGAAGTGACGGGCATCAGAAGTGAATCGAGCTCAGTGCACCGTTTACGAGCAGCGGGATGTATTCACCCTGTGTCACCGATGTATTCAAAGGCCACGGTTATGACGCTGCCTTTCAGCAGAAGCCCGGGTAAGGTCACTTCGAGAACCTTTTTGTCCGCACGAAATCCGCCCTGCAAACGAATAGGTGTGTGAGCAAGCGGGTATAGCTAACGGTATTGGTGCGGCAGATAAAGTACGAGAGCGTGCACGGTTTTAGCACACCTGGTCCGAAGCGTATCACCCGAGTTTATATATATATATATATATATATATATATATATATATATATATATATATATATATATATGTAAAGAAAAGATGATTCTGGGTCCGGGTAAATATACGCAGTGAAACAGACACGCGTACGAAGCGACATGTTTTGACGTTTCGGCCGCCGCCGCGGGTCCGGCCTTGATCAGAAGCATCAAAAGCTTCTGCTGTAGGCCGGACGGCCGCGGCCGAAACGTCACAATAAATCGCTTCTTGCGCGTGTCTGCTTCGATGCGTGTATATATATATATATATATATATATATATATATATATATATATATATATATATATATATATATATATATATATATATATATATATGTATGTGTGTGTGTGTGTGTGTGTGTGGTCGATCCCGACTATATCGAACACGGGTAAATCAATTATCCTATATATCAAACTGTCTTAGAACAGGGAAATGCTTTAACGTCAATTCACAGGAAAATGTACGGCTACATCGAACAAAATTAGGCGAAACACTTGATATATCAAACATTGGGCAGCGCGAAACGCCCCAACAGGCTGGCTTTCCCTCACAAAAATTTGCCTTTTCCTCACGGAAGGGACTTTTCCGCACGCATTTGCGAGAGTGAGAGGCGTGATTATGATTTTGAGAAAATGGTGCTTGCGACGTGTGCTTCTCTTGCGGTTGGAGGTGCGAGATGCGTTTGAAGACATGAGCGAGTGCGGCGTCGCTTTCTGTTCTCGAAACGAACAGTGCGAACAAAATTAACGGGCCTGCCACTGGGCTGTGGTCTTACGCGCAGGGTCTTCTTAGTTCAAAAGCGCTACCAGCTACTGCCACGTGTCGTCCCGGTCCTCACTCGTGAATGACGGCCCCAGTGGGCACGACGGCGCAGGTATCTGTGGGTGCTCTTTTATAAAAGCCAGCAGAAGCTCCTTTTGACGATTCGACACCAGGGAGCCAAGCCAGACATTCCAGTGGAACGACATCTTGAAAAACTGCGCCAACCGCTACTTTTCTCTTTTTTTTTTTCGCGTGCGCGACTTCACATAGCGAGCACGTTAGAAAAACTAACACCAATAAATATCAGCGCTCAAACCTATTGCTGTTTCAGAAACTGTTTGAGCTTGAAAAGAAAAACACTATCTTTTCGTAAAACAACTCTATTTATTAGAAGGCGAGAAACACTTCGTTTTGAAATATACGGTCCCCTTGCCGAGGACAAACGATGCGCGTCTACTTCCGGAAAGCTCGCCGCTCACCGCTTGACGATTGGATGTCGCTATGCGGGGAACATGCAACACTTTATCATGTTACATGGACCTGCCAAACACTCAAAGGATGTGCCAATAAACAACACACCAACACCGGAGCAGTGGGAGGCTGCGCTGTCCTGCTCGAAGCCTGAAGAACAGCTCAAGCTGATCGACAGAGCTCGCAAGATGGCAAAGGCCACAGGGGCCCTGGACTGAGGGCTCCACCTTCACCGGGAGAATTTCTTTGCACCAATAAAGTTTTTCATTCATTCATTCTCTTTTTCTCGGCGGCAGAGAGCTGCGGACCGCCCACTTTTGTGACGTAACACCACCAGAACGAACGCGGAACGAACAGAGATCTCCGATCCCCCCCCTAGGGGGGCGCCGCGCTGAGCGAGTAGAATCTACCGCTTGCCACCACGTGCTTTCCGCCCCCATGATTCCTCGTCGTTGCGTCGCCGGCCCGTCGTGCGGGGTCGCCATTCGCTTCTTCTCCGTTCGTTTAGTTAACGCGATGAACGCTTTGCTAACGTGATGCAAAGCTATAGCGATAATCAGTGCAGTCGAAAGTGGGGAAAAGACGCCTTACGTTGCCGCTGAGTGCAGCATCTCAAGAAGCACGCTGAGGAAGATAGGACATTAGCGCCAAGGCAGACTAGACGCCTTCGGCGCCCGACAAGTAGGCACAGCTGCGTATGAAAAGTTTGAGGTGCTATTTACATCGATACCGTATTTTCTCGCGTATACTCTGCCCTGCTTATAACCCAGCGTTACCAACTACAAACTGCGTAGTCAGTCAGCTTGTCAAGAACTTTATTGAAAGGTCTTGAAGAGCCGCCGGGGGATCCACGAGGGACACCCTAGCAGCCGCAACCGTAGGCGACGCACGAGTCAGGACGGCAAAGGTGTTTCGCAAGAGTTACTGTATATGCTACCTTTAGGTAGCATATTCAGTATCAGTATCAGTACTGTATCAGTATCAGTACGATATATCAGTATCAGTACTGTATATGCTACCTTTAGGTAGCATATACAGTACTGATACTGATATATCGAGTAGCTGCATATGCTACCTAAAGGTAGCATATACAGTAACTCTATGTTCCGCCAGTTCTTGGGCCCTCTGGACTGCCTCGAGTTGGTGGTGGAGCTCGGAGCTCCTGAGTGCCTCTTCCCAGTCGGACTCACTGGTGAGAGGTCCCTGACGTAACGCGGTTGATCATCGCGGCGGGTGAATTCTCGCGCTCGGTCATGAGTCGTTTCGTTGAGGTTGGGTTGTTGTGAGTGGACGTTTTTGCCCCCATGTGGGCAGGGAACCAAGAGAGGTAGTGCGAAACCGCGCAAAAATACAAAATTACAGAAAAAGAAAGTCGCATCGCCTTGGTGGCACGTTCCTTAAATTACCGAGAAGCAGTGTCATGAAGCCAACTTGTGCAGCGAAATGCGCACCAAAAATGCAATAATTTCATTCAAAGCTGTATATCGAATTATCCTACATACCGAACTCGCTAAAAGCGGGAATTAGTTCCATATATCGTATAATTCGATATAAAACTTTTAAATAATTTTCCGTATCTTCAATGCGAATCTGGGTGCGCACTTTGGCTTCGCGGAACTGTTTTACGAAAATGCAAGGAAGGTGGCTTAGTGCCACACATGGGCATTTTTTAAGTTTTTTTTTGCGCGCTCGCTAGGTGGCGAGCGCTCAGTTGGAATCGCGAATAGCTTCGTATCTGTACAGTTCATACTGCCTGGGCTGCAGATGTTCTATACAATAAGAATGTTTGTAAACAAATTTTAAAACTCACTGGTTACTTTTCGTTTCTTGGCAACAGTAAATGGCTCTGAACATTGGTCACGGTATTAGA
The DNA here is from genome assembly GCF_013339695.2 of Rhipicephalus sanguineus. Lineage (NCBI taxonomy): Eukaryota > Metazoa > Arthropoda > Arachnida > Ixodida > Ixodidae > Rhipicephalus > Rhipicephalus sanguineus. Next base: position 141,951,456 of record NC_051177.1, on the reverse strand, counting down.
TCACAAATATTAGACACAGCTGAAAGTACGCGCACCTATATATGCCACTTTCACAACCCGCTAATGGGATGCATTCGCTAAGCACGTTCCAAGGATTGGAGTATCGGTCCACCGACGCCCCGCGAAGGCACGGACAATTTAAGAGCATGTCCTTCGGTGCGCCAGCGAAACACCGGTTGTTGTCGAAAGACCGAGTCAGAGCCCAGTGTTCACAAACCACAACAAAACGTACTTCATTAATTCAGGCAGTTACAACTATTTCGCATGGATGCGCACTTTGCTAGTTATATCACAATGACACTTTGTTGGTTTAATCAGGAACTATTAGTCGAATGGCGCTACAAATACAAGCTCATGCATTAGACAAAATTCAAGAAAACTGTCTTTTTTTATATTCACCAGGCTTGTTCATAGTCCGGTCCACGGCATAATCTTGCGACTTTTCTCAAAGGTACTTTCGCAAACAGGGTGCTTCATAGGGGCTATGCCCTTCGTAATCTGCTGGTTATAAGTGCATCTTCTCCGTGTCACTGTCTGAGAGAGTGGCTGAGTGTACGCGCACTTCTTCAATTCACTGCCCAAGTGCCCTCCCCCCTTGTCTACGCAGCTTGTGTTGGTGTGCGCCTTTGTTCGAGATGCTTCGATTTACCCGTTAAAAAAATCACAGTTTCGTTGCAAGGGCGAAACAATGAATGCGATAGGAACAAATTGGAATGTTATACGAAGTAAGGCTAGCAGCTAACTCTTGTGGATCCGATCTTGCGTAATTGTACAAAACGCTAGTTTAAAGGGACACTAAAGGCAACACTTTATGTCAGAGTGAAAGCTCAATGTGTGACAACTTCTGAAACGGCAGTATTATCAACAGCAGTGCCCTACTTACCGAGAAAGTAAGCTATCATGATATCATCACATGATGAGCGCCACGAGTGGGACATTTTTAACACGAAAGTGTTTTATGCCGGGGTCCACCAAGACTTCAGTGACGTATTTCCGTCACGGAAATGACGTCGAAAAAATATACACACTCAGATGGAAAAGAAAAAAAGGTACCGTCAACGGGCATCGAACCCACGACCGCTCGGTCCGCAACAGATGCCGGGCACGCTATCCACTGCGCCACGGTCTTTTTTTCTTCTTTATTACTTACTTTTGCACATGGATGGATGGATGGATGAATAAACTTTATTTCGGTCCCTCGGAACGCGCCCTAGCACGTTGCGGGCCGCTCCCACGTCGGAACAGAAAGACCAAGTCTCTCTGCTGCGTCGCGGGCCCGTTGGACTGCCCATAGTTGTGCTTCGAGTCCGGAGCTTGTAATAGCTTCTTCCCATTTTGACGGCGTGATGACTTCGCCGCCGTGTAACGCGGGGCACCGCCAGAGCATATGTTCGAGATTAGCGATATCTGCGCATAATGAACATGCATTAGTTGGCTGTATTTCAGGATAGATCTTGTGCAATAGCGCGGGGTTAGCTTACGCCCCGACTTGAAGTAGCCTGAGTGTCAGAGCCTGTGGTCTGCTTAATTTTCTGTGTGGTGGAGGGTACTGTCTCCGCCCCAGGTAAAAATGTTTGGTAATTTCGTTATACGAGGTGGGCGGGTCCCGATTCTCCAAAACCTCAGCGCGCCCTCCGGTAGCTACGCGGTCTACTAGTCCTCGCGCAGCTATGTGGGCCGACTCATTGAGATTGGGCGGGGCTCCCTTGATCTGTCCCATGTGAGCTGGGAACCAGACGAGTGTGTGTGGCTCGATGTTCTTGTCCCGGAGGATCCGCAAGGCCGGTTCCGAGATGGTGCCCTTGGCAAATGCTCTAATAGCTGATCTCGAGTCGCTGTAAATCGTGGACCTCTTGTTGTCCAGCAAGGCTAACGCAATCGCAGCTTGCTCCGCTATTTCGGCTGCTGTCGTCCGGACCGTTGTCGAGTTCGGGATTATCCCCTCGTGGTTGATGCTCACTGCCACATACTCCTTCCCCTCGGGATACCGGGCCGCGTCGACGAGGCAACAGTCCCCGGCCTGATCGTGAGCCCTTTCTAAAAGAGCCTTTGCCCTGGCCCGTCTCCTACCCTCGTTATGCTCGGGGTGGACGTTTCGCGGGATGGGGACAACGGTGATTCGTCCTCGCTGTTCACGAGGAATGCTGCAGAATCGAGACTCGATTTCCGTCGCTTTTGCACATCATACAATAATATTACAGTGCATAAACAGTACATACAAAGGTAAAGACCGGAATGGTTACATAGTGACTAGAATTCCTTTATACGGATAAGTGGCTCAAGATGTTCGAGCCACTCTGGAATTGGGTCTTTAGTTTTACACTCTTCAATAAACTTCGTGATCATTTGGCGGAAATATTCACGAATGGGCAGTGTATTGATGTCGGCATGGCGGACTGCCATGTACTTTTTCCAAATACTGTGAAGGCCGAGCAACATAACAGTATCATAAGGTGCTCCATCGTCTTCTTCATTAACTGGTAAAAACCTGATCCCGTAGGCATCAATCGGTAAATCTTTTTTTATAGTTTGGTGCATGCAATTTTTTATTGGCACGTTTCTCTAGCGAATATCTAGCGGGAGTAAAACGAAAAAGGTTGTATAGAGACCTTCTCGACATTGTTTTACCGTTAGGTACCACTTTACAGGAGTTTGTACCCTGCTGGACGTGGCGAAAATGTACTGGCACGAGTAAAAAAAATGGCTGTCCTATCTAGTTCAAAATCATTTTTCTTTACGCTCCATACAGGGACTCTAGAAGTTAAAACGTGGATGCATGAAAGGGGACTGTTTGTACCGTGGGGAACGCACTGTTTTCTCTGTTGTAAACCTGAAACCATCGAACATGTCTTTCTGGATTGTTGGGAAGGGGTGTTCTTCTGGGACTGCGCCACGGTCACAGACTCTGGAGGCTTTACGAACGCGCATTTTATATCTACCACTCTCCCAGTCGGCTGGGTGGTGTTGACCTCTGGGAGTGGTAAGGTAAAGTAATTCGTCATTGCTGTGGCCTCCGCGACTAGCACCTGCAACGCGTTACGCGTCCGTCCCATTCAGCGCGTTTTGAATAGAAGTTGAATTCTGGCAATGCCTTAACACACCGCGAGGTGGCGACCTTTGCCCAAGCGTCGTAAAAGCGTCGGCCTCGCTCAGCATCACGCCAATACAAACCAAAAATAGCTCTGCGACGCGCGCCTGCCTCACCTGGCTGTAACAGCGCGTTCCATGCTCACGCACTCGCCCCGAGAAAAATCGCGGCCGGGCTACTGGGGAGGCACGACGCTCTTTGCGTTTCCCTCTAGTCCGGCCGTGGTGTTCAATCACATTTTAACATGCCGCGGGATGGCGGCCAAGTTCTACGTCCAATATGCGACGCTGTTCTGGCTATCACACCTCGTTCTCTGATTACGCTTTCACCGTTAACTACTACAGCTACCACAAGGGTTGTTTAATCATTTAACATGGACGTTAGTCGTCGGGATGGAGATGTACCACCAATCATCAAAGTGGGTGCATACACGATCAACGGCGCCATTAGCTGCCAGACATCAATATACATTGTGCAAACTCTCTTATATCAATGTACAGTAAGCACTCAGTTACTTCTGTAAGGGCACGCTTTACTTTCGTGTTACTCCGATTCCTATGACGGAGGGATCAACCGTGTTTTTTTTTAAGTGATCCCGATGACGTATGAGAGTCTGCCTACAATAAATCACTAGTAATCAAACTAGCAACAATAAAAAAAGAACCTTCCGTGCATCAAAATACATAATAAAGGGCTGTTTGTTCGTTTACGTTTGATTCATGGAAATAAGAACCTCTGTGGCATTGCCAAGGGGAACGGCGCGCGTGGTTCAAAGGTTCCGTTTTCGCCGAACTGCGCTTCGCCCGGCGCCCTGCTTCGCTCACGCGGTCGCGTCTCAGTGGTAGTTTCGGGATCTCGTACTGCCGCGTGTGTTTTGCGCGCTCGTGAAAGTCGCTCTGACAGAAAGTTCGACAAAATGCCGCATGCAACGACGCCGGCACTACGAGCCCTCACCAGCATACCGCGTTCATCGGGGCTAAAGTCGCTGAATTGCAGCCCAGCGTCGCGAGCCAATGTCTCGTTGTCAAGTTCTCCGTCCACATCCATTGCGGCGATTGCGGCAAGCTTCGATGGCTTCGATGGCCGTTGTTGCTGCTGTGGATACCGCCACTTTCGCTCTGCTGCTACTGGTGCCGGCGGCCGCGCAGTAAAGGCGGGCAGCGTTGGGCACGGCAGCAGTGACGTATGAAAGTCTGATTTCAGGCGGGTGATTTTAAGTGCGCTAACGCGATGCGGACCACTAAAGCGTGATTTTATGTCAAAATAAGCACTTCCTTGGCATAAAAGTAGCAGTACGAGGTTTCTGGACTGCTATTTCAACAATCAACGTCGACTTAATATTTGCCTCTAGTGTCCCTTTAAGCAAATGCGGCCGCTGCAGGGAACGAAGTGGTTGTCGGGCTGTCTGTCGTCTCAACACAAAGTTTGCGGTGAGAGCACACCACATATTCGACCCGTCTATTGATTTCTATCGAGATAGCTCGCGCGCGCATGTGGTCAAAGTTCGCAGTTGCCGCTCAAGCGACGCTCGTCCTCAGCATTCGGGAGCTTTCACTGGCGCGTAGACTTTACGATGCGCGGGGTGGTGTTATCGATTTGGGCTTTATACGGAGCATGACGGCGACGGCAACGGCCAAAACCCGTCGAGAGTGTCCATATACTTGCTATCGCAATAATACAGGGGAATCCTGGGAAAGGCTGAGACGCATCTCATCTGTTCGGCGGCGTCGGTAGATGCGCCGGTGGTAGCCGCCTTTCTTGAGATGGCTTCATGCTGCAATTTCTCGAACTTTCCAGCGGGCGGGCCGCGGGAGTGCGCTCGTGCGTTGGCGGCAGCTTGCGATGATTGTCGCAGCGCTCGCTCCGTCGATGGAAACGTTCGGCGCCGTAATTTGACGCTGGCGTTTGAAAATGGTGCTTGAAAGCGTGCGTTTGTGACAGCCACAAGCCGTCCTCCTGCTTTTTAATTAGAAAAACAAAAGACCGTTGACGTGTGCCATTGTGCACTAAACTTGCACAGCCCAAAATTTCTTTATAGCTTGAATCTATGGAGCCAACGGTGCACGTTGTATCTTAAAATATACGCCACTAAGCACAATGCATCAGAAATACAAATACTGAGGCACCACCTTCCGAAGGTATCATGATAGAGAAGAATTCATGCAGTTGCACTCAACGTGAAAGCTGTAGGAAGAGCGGTGATTCGCCTGCCCTTCGGCAACGCTGGCGTTCACGGGCAAGCAAGTGCTGTCGTTCCAAACGTGCAGCCTGCTCGATGCCCATGGAAGAGATTCCTCCTTTCCCTCCCCCTCCCCCTGACCATAGAGTTTCCTAAAATGACCTAGAGGGAACTCTGGCACTGCGATCGTTCAGCCACCATGGGAATGATGGGTGGTACACGGATTTGCCTAGTCTTCGTGCTTGTGGGCTTCGAACGCACTTGTGGCTTTGTTTATTGCTATGTTTTGGTTTTCTTTCGGATAAAAGAGTGGATCGTTGTAAACTTCGTGACCAGATTTGAATCGGTGAGCCTAAAGAAGTTAAAGTGGTGAAGTGAAACTGCTGATTTTTGCTCCGTTTGCATCCGTTTTGCATCCGTTTTGCGACAAAGCGGATGCAGGCGACGCGGAGCCAAACGGAGCCGAAAGAACGAAGTTTAGACAAATCCGTGTACTACCCATGATTCCCATGCTGGCTGAAGTGCGATGCATTGCAGCTCCCATAGACACTAGCGCCAGAGTTCCCTCTAGTAAGTATTGTAGGAAACTCTATGCCCCTGACTACCTGACTAGGTGTGACGACCGTGGTGCCCCCATCATTGCCTAGCGAGGCCCCGCTGCGCGTTCTTGCCACTAGGGGAAAATTCGGCGCATCAGTCGGGGGCGCCGTGGGTATCTGCAGTTCGTGAGCAAGTGTTGCTTGCGTCTCGTAGGTCACGAGCAGCGCAAGTTAGCTCTCGTGGTCATTGTAGCACGGCCTGGTTTTCTTGCGTTTCCTGATTCTTTAAAGCAGGTGATGTGAGCGGATGTCGTCGTTCCCTGAAACGCTTTGAGGAATGCCACCGAGAAAAACGCAAAAGTGGTCTTTTGTGCCAGGTTGCGATGGTGGCTACAAGTACTGCGGAGAAATTTGAGTGTCTCTCTTCCGTGAAGCTGCCTGCAAAGATGAATTTTAAAAGTGGGCACGTACCATAACCGAAAGCCGACAAGGCACTGCAAGACAATTTGCGGTTTTCGAAAGGGTACGAATGTACGTACGTACCTAACAATGTACGACGTTCGTACATGTATAAGCATATATAAAAGCTGAGGTTTGGTCACTTCCTTGCCAAGCTTTTACAGCTAGGCAAAGAGCCCCAAGGAAGGAGATGTGTCCCCTGACTTTTGGAGGCCCTGCTTTCCCAAGACCATTCATGAAACGAAGAAGCACCTTTGAACGAGGCGTTTCACGTACAATATAGGTGTCGCAAGGCGCGCTTTTGACAGCCATCGAGTCCGATCGGAATTGATTTTTTTTCATCGCTGCCGGCTTATTTCCCGGTTGCGGTCCCTATCTCGGCTCGAATGCGATCAAAAGTGCACCGGGTGGCGATACATTCCGCGCGAATGGCGCATTCGAAGACAAGACGGCCTAGACACTGCTGCGGACTGGGCTCAATGACATCGCCCTGATACTGCATAAATAAGAAGCCGCAGGAGAGATTGCACAGCGCACGCGGACGGAATCGGCTGCCCTAGAGGTAAACCCTCGCTTCGTCGCGTTGACGCACCATCCCGAGGCACTTAGCAGAAGCACCATTTCTTTTTCCTGAACGGAAGAAATGCGCGGGCAGTTAAACGCTTTAGCACTTACCAGTCATTACGGGTAAGTCGCGAATGCAGCTCTTCACCTGCCGCGTGAGCTCGAAGAAGCATATCGCGCTCCACTTGGCTGAAGTCGCCGAAATGTAAAGTCATTTACCTTGCGAGGTATTCGTTGCAAGGTTCAGTGGGTAGGCGTCTGCACCGCCATCCATCGCAGGCATGATCGCGTAAAACACGGAAGCAGCGATGAACCAGCGGCAGCGACCGCTTACGCATGCGGTGACGTATCATGGCGTCCTCTGATTCGCTGAGAGCAATGAAATCAGTGACGACACAGCTTCAGCGCCAGATTTGAGGCGAGGGAAATTGAGGAAGAGATATTTGGACTTTGATTAGGAATTTCTCCACTAATAAATCATCTTTCTGCAGCGAACAAAAACCTGCACGCATTCTCGAATGCCCATCTTTCGTCCCGTATCAACTTCGTGTTGTAGTGTCCCTCTAAGTGCGGGACCATTAACGCATTGCACGGATGACCATTGTAATATATATGGATCTTGAACACTGAAATTTTTTGCTCTTCACCTCGTTACTTCGTTCACAGGCACCACTGCTCGTCTTATTTCTAGTGCTTTTCCCGAGTCCACTAAATCTGGCAAAATGTTATCCCTGCACACATTGTCTTGGCGTACACTTCAGTGGCATCTGTGTTTCTGTCTGAACAAAGGAAAGAAAATGATATCGGGTGCCTAACGTTCTGTAGCTTCTGCCTCCGACTTTTTCATTTCAGGAGGCCCATTCTTATTTTGCTGTTCTGTGAAATCGTTAATGAGCCACAGACACGTTTTGCCGTCGTCACGCTATCGCCTGCTTCCCGTAGAGCGGGCAGGAGCTAAAATATGTGGTCTTGTAAAAGTGCATTACAGAGTATTTGGCCGTTGTGTGCCTTCTAGCAGCAGTTTTTAACGTTTCATCTCGTTTTATCGTCATTTATGTTGCTGTGTTTGATTGGGTTTTTGGCTTTGAATCGAACGTTACGATAAGAGTGGCCTTAAAGAGCTTATTTGACATATGCATCTCTAATCTGCCTTTTTCACAGCGCATGCGGCGCCCTTATCTAGTGGAAAAGTCTCGAAACGCTATGGTAGGGTCTCCGTACCCCTTTCGATCTCGGAGGCTTTTGTTCTGGCGATCCCGGTTCTCCCGGATCAACCCGCAAAGAAAGCTCCACCCCCTTACCAAAACGGCAGAGGGTGACAGGAAAATGGAAGAAGGCAAATAGGGTGGCCTCTACGAAGGCGCTCTCTATGGGCTTTCAAGGAATCGCGCTGCGGAATCTGAAATATACTACGCTTATTGGAGTATTTCTGTCAATGCTTGCTTGGCGAAGTAGCGTTGCGTTTTTACACCGTCTAGCAGTTGCGATTTGTTTAGTTTCATAGCTATTTACCTTAAGCACCCTGCCGCCCGGTGCTTGGCCCATCCAACTTTGTGGATGAGCGCCATCAGGAAGAGGTCACTATCGTCATCATCATCATCAGTTGCGAAACTTGCACCTATCTTGGTGAAACGTTGCCTCAGCGCGCGCGTAAACTTGCTGTGGTGTCGTCGCGGCCACCTAGGACGCCACGCTCAGGGAACGAAGTACGGGGGGCTCGCTGGGACGGCGGCCCCGAAGCAGACATTAGAGACGCAGCCGGGTGCAGAGTGAAGGATCTAATTTTATTAGCAACCCTCCACGTTCGCGACACTGATATATGAACGCCTTCCAAAAAAGAGGCGTGGCAAGAGACAGGTTTCGCAATCGAAACCGAAACCACAATGTAAGAGTTGCCCTCTTAAAATGGCGGCCCGCGTCCCGCGCTGCTTCTGCAGCGAGACGTAGCGACCCGCAATACGTCTGTCGGCGGCTAGACCGCTTCTGTTTTGTGAAGTCCGACGAGAGCCGGTGCTCGGTTGTGACGAACATCTACTGCCAAGTGCCTGATACTCGGCAGGTCGCGGTGACCGGAAGCGGCCGTCAAGTCCCGGGGACGCGACTGGAATGGAAGCTTCAGCCAGACGGGCGCCTCGAGGTACGCGTCGGCCCGGCGCTGACCGAAGAGGAAGAGGCCAAGCGAGCTAAGGCTGCCAAGCAGGCGTCGACCTCGGGTTAGAAGGCGTCGTCTGGTCAGCAGGACGCAACCAAGAAGGCTGACGTTGTCGAAGCGAAGGCGTCGTTGGGTCAGCAGGACGCGACCAAGAAGGCTGACGTCGTCGAAACGAAGGCGTCGTCTGGTCAACAGGACGTGAGCAAGAAGGCTGATTTCGAAGAGAAAAAGGATGGTACGCCGGCACCCGCGACGCCCGAAGCCGGCGCCTCGACCTCGGCGAAGCCTTCTGGAGGATGCGGAAGCAAAACAGAACCTAAGAAGCCAGGGAGACGTGGTCCTTCAGACTGGGTCCTCGCACGCCGGTGAGCTTCGAGGTGACGTTAGGCGTGAAGAAGGCACCCTCGACGCGGCAGCCCAGTGCCATTTCAGTGCGGTTTGTGGACGTGTCGCCGACAGGACCTGTAGGACGTGTGTTGGTTCCACGACTTCCGTCGCTACCTGCATACGTTGTGAGGCGACGTAGCAGCGTGCCGGACTACGTCGCCGAGCAGGACGGACCGCCTCCGCTGCAACCGTGCGTCGAGTGCGTGGAGGAACTCGCGCGACGCTTGGCCGAATCGGGAGGTCCGTGCCGAATTAACGTTGTCACGCGGTCTGCCTCGTTCAGTGCGACCGAGAACGTCGCCAGCGTCTACATTGACGTTTCTGGCAGTCCCGCAGGCTCCGAGATGCCTCAGCCGGAGGACGAGGTTTCTGGCAGTCCCACAGACTCCGAGATGTCTCAGCCGGAGAACGACGTTTCTGGCAGTCCCGCAGGCTCTGAGATGTCTCAGCCGGAGGACGACGTTTCTCGAAGTCCCGCAGGCTCCGAGATGCCTCAGCCAGAGGACGACGTTTCTGGCAGTCCCGCAGGCTCCGAGATGTCTCAGCCGGAAGACGACGTTTCTGGCAGTCCCGCAGGCTCCGAGATGCTTCAGCCGGAGGACGACGTTTCTGGCAGTCCCGCGGGCTCCGAGATGTCTCAGCCGGAGGACGACGTTTCTGGCAGTCCCGCAGGATCCGAGATGTCTCAGCTGGAGGACGACGTTTCTGGCAGTCCCGCAGGCTCCGAGATGCCTCAGCCGGAGGACGACCTTTCTGGCAGTCCCGCAGGCTCCGAGATGTCTCAGCCGGAAGACGACGTTTCTGGCAGTCCCGCAGGCTCCGAGATGTCTCAGCCGGAGGACGACGTTTCTGGCAGTCCCGCAGGCTCCGAGATGTCTCAGCCAGAGGACGACGTTTCTGGTAGTCTCGCAGGCTCCGAGATGTCTCAGCCGGAGGACGACGTTTCTGGCAGTCCCGCAGGCTCCGAGATGTCTCAGCCAGAGGACGACGTTTTCTGGTAGTCTCGCAGGCTCCGAGATGTCTCAGCCGGAGGACGACGTTTCTGGCAGTCCCGCAGGCTCCGAGATGTCTCAGCCGGAGGACGACGTTTCTGGCAGTCCCGCAGGCTCCGAGATGTCTCAGCCGGAGGACGACGTTTCTGGCAGTCCCGCAGGCTCCGAGATGTCTCAGCCGGAGGACGACGTTTCTGGCAGTCCCGCAGGCTCCGAGATGTCTCAGCCGGAGGACGACGTTTCTGGTAGTCTCGCAGGCTCCGAGATGTCTCAGCCGGAGGACGACGTTTCTGGCAGTCCCGCAGGCTCCGAGATGTCTCAGCCAGAGGACGACGTTTCTGGTAGTCTCGCAGGCTCCGAGATGTCTCAGCCGGAGGACGACGTTTCTGGCAGTCTCGCAGGCTCCGAGATGTCTCAGCCGGAGGACGACGTTTCTGGCAGTCCCGCAGGCTCCGAGATGTCTCAGCCAGAGGACGACGTTTCTGGCAGTCCCGCAGGCTCCGAGATGTCTCAGCCAGAGGACGACGTTTCTGGTAGTCTCGCAGGCTCCGAGATGTCTCAGCCGGAGGACGACGTTTCTGGCAGTCCCGCAGGCTCCGAGATGTCTCAGCCGGAGGACGACGTTTCTGGTAGTCCCGCAGGCTTCGAGATGTCTCAGCCGGAGGACGACGTTTCTGGCAGTCCCGCAGGCTCCGAGATGTCTCAGCCGGAGGACGACGTTTCTGGCAGTCCCGCAGGCTCCGAGATGTCTCAGCCGGAGGACGACGTTTCTGGAAGTCCCGCAGGCTCCGAGATGCCTCAGCCGGACGACGACGTTTCTGGAAGTCCCGCAGGCTCCGAGATGCCTCAGCCGGAGGACGACGTTTCTGGCAATCCCGCAGGCTCCGAGATGTCTCAGCCGGAGGACGACCTTTCTAGCAGTCCCGCAGGCTCCGAGATGTCTCAGCCGGAGGACGACCTTTCTGGCAGTCCCGCAGGCTCCGAGATGTCTCAGCCGGAGGACGACGTTTCTGGCAGTCCCGCAGGTTCCGAGATGTCTCAGCCGGAGGACGACGTTTCTGGCAGTCCTGCAAGTTCCGAGATGGCTCAGCCGGAGGACGACGTTTCTGGCAGTCCCGCAGGCTTCGAGATGTCTCAGCCGGAGGACGACGTTTCTGGCAGTCCCGCACGCTCCGAGATGTCTCAGCCGGAGGACGACGTTTCTGGTAGTCCCGCAGGCTCCGAGATGTCTCAGCCGGAGGGCGACGTTTCTGGCAGTCCCACAGGCTCCAAGATGTCTCAGCCGGAGGACGACTGAGGGTGATGCAGAACGGCCGCGCGAGGTTTCTTTTAAATTGTTCTGCATTGTATATTATAGATGGCGGAGAAGTGCTACGCTACATTTTTGTACACGCACTCCACGTACATGTACGGACAAAGAATCCACGATGTCCCATAAAGTTGCAACACGTTTATGCAAAAGTTCATGGCTGCCCAATCTTGTTCAACCCGATCTTTAGGAGCTCGTGTGATACGGTGCAGTACAAGTTTGCCCTGTTCAATCTCAATATGGAGTCGGAAATAATCACAAAGTCGAGTCAATTAAGGGAAAAGTAGTGTCCCCTGCAAAAGGAGTTTCCGGTGCTCGATCACAATTTTGGGCCGAAACAGACACCCACAAGGGAGAAACACAGCCCAAACTACCAATCATTTATTAACGTAGAAGATGGACATGGTGCAATGTCAGCACACGTAGAGATAATCCTTCAGTGACACATATAATGTGCTGCGTGTGTGCTGACATTGCGCCATGTCATATCTTTGGAATTCCAAGGGAAATATGCGGCTGCCCTCCCCCCCTCCCTCTGGAATTTCGCATAAAATGTTTCTATGCCGTAGCAAAAGCTACACAGCTTGATTGCAGTCTCGGGTCCCCAATATCCGCGTGAAACGGCATTCAGAAATGCCAGCCAACCTTGCACGTTACACACTATGATTAACCTTGCTGGTGATTTGACGGCAGAGAATGAAAAGCTGCCTGTGCTGGATGCATCCCCCCCCCATGGGCGTGTGCAGGGTTCCCCATTAGGGGGGTGGTCGAAATTAGACTTTCGGTACAGTGTACTAGTACACACTAGTTACGTTATATGCTCCCTAAGGGGAGCAAATGTAGCATATACAGTACCTCTAGGTGAAGCGCCCCCTCACCTCCCCCCCATTGGACGATTTCAAAAAAAGAAAGAAGAGAAAAGCGTCGAAGTGGATGCAAACATGAATATGAAGCGATGACGTGCTTCCCGCAACGGCCTGCCTTTCGTCCCTCTCGCCGGGGGTAAAAATGAATAGTAAACAGCTTTTGGAATCCGACATCAGTCATCGGCCGCCATTATTGTCAAAAACCTCCGTGGTCATAACCTTGCACATTAAAGTATGACGGGACAGATACGACTGAGTGAAAGTATACAGATCTGGTTTGGCGCCGCACTTCAGTTGATTAGGAGGAGGAGGGGTGGGCAGCGACCACCCCTTCTGCCCCCCTCGTGCGCCCGCCTATATATGCCCCGATTTCAGACGCGCATTTCGAAGTGACGCAAAAATTTGGTCACAATTAACGACGCTAGCATTAATTGTACGATACGTCAGAGTATTTATTAGTCGATTTCGGCGTTACCTGACACCAAGGCTACAAATTACAGTAAATAGGTCACAAACAAAAATTTCGCGGTCAGGTATCCTTTAAGACAGAGACAGGGCAAGGGGAAAATTCACATTTTTAGAAATAGAATATCGAAATTTTCTTTTGGTGGCTGTAAAGAAAGAAACAGTCTGTGCTTTCTTCTTTTTTCAGCGGAGGTGGGAATTTGAGAGCCAAAAGTGATAGCGGTAAAAAATTAGGGATGATAACCGGCAGCGGACGCTGGACAATGTAAAATCGGGTGATATGCGTTGATCCGTGTGCCGGATGTCGGTCATAGATAAGGCAGAGTGAGAAAAACAGAACGAAGCGCACGTACGAGAAGATTATATAACGAAGATGATTCCCTTTTTAATGGCACAAACGAAATGGAAGCGAAGGGTTGGGGAGGTTGAGAAGCCGTGAGCCGCTATTAATTTTAAAAAAATGCAAATGAACAACATACGAAAGAAACCGACCACAAGTCAAGTAGCAGGTGTGTAAGAGTACTCAGCCTAGCATAACGAAGGAATATGAAGAACTGTATAGTAGCACTTGAAGCAAACGGAAGGCTTCAGGTAAGGGATAAATTTTAAACACTAAATTATTATCCCGCATTGTTAAGTTCTTGTATTAAAACTTTACAACGAAGGACCAAGCCACAGTGGTTCTTCCGATAACCACATCTTCTTCCTCCAGCAGAGGACATAAACCGCCACGACCGGAAATGCCTCATCATCATCATCATAAACCGCGGCCGCACGAGAGCTCGTGCTCGCGTTCTTCGGAGGGACCAGCAGCCGCAGGCCGTCGTCTCGCCGATGGAGCTCGGCAATGGCTGCAGCCAAAAAGCCACAAAGTAGGCAGCTGCCGCGGGCCTTCTCTCACTGACCCTACGTTGTGACTTCGAAATTCCGCCACTCCCGCCACCCCTGTGACGTGTGCGCGCCCACCCGTAGAAGAGATCTAAGCAGCTGCCAGGAAGACCGCTTTCGGGTTGTCCACAGTGTAGCAAGGACTATCTGCAGTACCAACCATGGCAGGCACGTCCGTTCGCGTCATCTCGCTGGGCGATCCCAACGACGTGGCCTGCATGGACGAAGGCGTGCGCGTGATCGCCGTCAACCCGTCGGGGCAGCAGTCGATGGGTCCTTCGTGCCAGTCTTCGCTCACTAAAGTCTTCTGCGGTCCCGTGGAGACGATCGGCATGCCAGCGCCCCCTAAGAACAAGGGCTCGCGCCTCGACTGGCGCATCACGCCCGAGGGCGGTCTCGAGGTGACCGTTGACCGACCGCTGACCAAGGAAGAGGAAGAGAAGCGTGAGCGCGACCGTAAGAGTAAGGCCGCCGGCGCCGCCAGCGCTGCAGCCTCCGCGGATGCCGCCGCCGGCGCCGCCCCCTGAGCTGCTCCCGCAGCCGCCCCCGCTGCCCCCGCAGCCCACCCGCAGATGCCGCTGTCCCCCCGGCTGGCATAGAAAAGCTGAAGAAACAGATCTGCGACCCGCTGTCGCTTCTGGCCAACAAGCGGCTGCCCATCTGCTTCGAGACGACGCTCGGCAAGGAGACAGCGCCCGGTCTGACCTCCGTGACCGTCATCAACGAGCAGCCCGGGAGTCCGGTCATGGTTCAGCCGCGGGCCGCACCTGTGCCGTCTAGCAGAGGGTTTAGCCCTTCAGGTGTGCAGGTAAGCCTATACATTCTCTGGAGCACGCCATGTCCTGATACAAGCTCTTGGAAACCGTTGAGGACAAACTTGTCGGTGACGAATTCGCCGCTACTGCTGACCTGAAGGTCTCGAGATCGAATCCCTGCTACGGCCGCCGCATATCGGTGAAGGAGAAATGTTAGAGGCCCGTGTGTTCGAACCCCAGGTGGTCGTTTCCGGAGTCCTCCACTAGGGCGTCGCTCATAATCATACTGTGATTCTGGAACGTAAAACCCCAGTAATTATTATTATAAATTTGCCGCTAGTCTCAGTGACGAATTCGCCGCTAGTCGTGGCGAATCTGTCGCCGACCTTGGTCTGAAGCGTCGGCGTTTAAGGGGTCGCTGGATCCCGAGTACAACACGCTTATTTTGTCGCCATATTCCGTCCCTTCGTTAGGCTTTGGCGCGCACTGATTAAGCTTGAGCTGGCGGTGGCGCGTTAAAGGGGCACTAAGGAAATTAGGACTGACACTTGGTCGAGTTGGTACGGATGCATTCAAAAATTGGCCGCGTATCTGCGTGCTCCGCTGCAAATGTCGTCTAAAGACGATAGAAGAGGCGCTGCGTGAGATATGAACGCCATCTGAAAATACGTCGGGAAACGTGAACGCTGTGTTGTGGGCTGGTAGTTCCGGCGCAGCAGCAGGCAAGACCGGCGGTGACCAACGTGACCGGCGGGGACGCGAGCCAGCCCGAACACACGGTTTGGCGCGAAGCGCCGAAGCAGAAGAAACGTCCGCACTCAACGAGTACTCTCCACACACTCTTTTATATTCACGTCGCCTGGGTAAAGCAGGAATGCCAGAGCGGCGCCCCATGGCACTCGTACAGTGCAATACTGAACTGAAACCGAAACACAACAATGAGCTCGCGCAGAGGGCACGGAGGAAGCCAAGTTTCGGCGCAGTCGCATTTTCAGCGCAGCTTAAGAAACTAGGGTCTCTAGAATTACGTATCTATGTATTTTCTATTAAAGGAACACACCACCTAATACTTACCTAGTGATGTTGCGCCTCATATATGCGTAATGTTTGCTTTTTGATCAACCATGTACACAAGTATGAACCTAGTGAGCCGTTCACGATGGCTGGCCCTTGTGCAAGTGGTTCAACTTTGGCCGAGTGGCTGAATCGAGGGACGTGCCGACAAACAGAAAGACAGACCAAAATTTCTGCGTTTAAGTTCCCCAAGAAAGACTATCGTCTTTAAAAACGGCGCGACAGAAAAAGACGAAAAGGCTGCAGAGACTTAAGGGGGTTAAAGTCTTTTCGTCTTTTTCGCACCGTTTTCTCAACAACTACAGAGGGAAACGATTTTTTTCGTGCTAGTAAATTACAATTTTGCAATACCGAAAGCAACACTCTTACCGCGAGAAAGCGCTTGGTAAGCGAGAGAACGCACAAAAAAAACTACAAGCTCGCCGTGACGTCATAGAAATTGACGGCGTCTGCTAGGGCCTGCGTAAGCGTTTATTGGTAAAAATTGCTGACAAGTCTTAATAAACCAAGTTCCAAAAAAATTTATTGAACCAGATTCCACAAACTCTAAAATTCGTGAGGCCACAGTGACGTTCACGCGCTGAAGCTTCGGCGCGAAATTTAAAAAAAATGAGACTTTGGCCGCCATTTCCTCTTTTAATAATCAACCTATGGTCCTAAAATTAACGAGAGTGGAGTTCTGAAAAAAAAATTGGCTGCGTATATGCGTGCGTCGCTGCAAATGTCGTCTAAAGACGATAGAAGAGGCGCTGCGTGAGATATGGACGCCATCTGGCAATACGTCGGGAAACATGAGTGCTGTGTTGCGGGCTGGTAGTCCCGGCGCAGCAGCAGGCGAAGACCGGCGGTAACCAACGCGACCGGCGGGGACGCCAGCCAGCCCGAACACGCGGTTTGGCGGGAAGCGCCGAAGCAGAAGGAACGTCCGCACTCAACGAGTGCTCTACACACTCTTTTATTTACACGTCGCCTGAGTAAAACAGGAATGCCAGAGTGGCACCCCATGGCATTCATACAGTGCAATACGGAACCGAAACCTAAACACAACAATGAGCTCGTGCAGAGGGCACGGAGGAAGACAAGTTTCAGCGCAGTCGCATTTTCAGCGCAGCTTACGAAACTAGGGTCTCTATAGAATTATGTATCTATGTATTTTCTATTAAAGGAACACAGCACCTAACACTTACCTAGTGATGTTGCGCCTCAGATATGCGTAATCTTTGCTTTTTGATCAACAATGTACACAAGTATGAACCTAGTCATCCGTTCAAGGTGGCAGGCCCTTGCGCAAGTGGTTCAACTTTGGCCGGGTGGCTGAATTGGCTGAATCGAGGGACGTGCCGACAAACAGAAAGACAGACCAAAATTTAGGCGCTTAAGTTCCCCAAGAAAGATTATCGTCTTTAATAACTTATAGTTTTGATAAGGTAATGGGATTGCGGGAAAGGTAGGAGAGTGAAAAACTTTCCACGTGAAACGGCTTGCCTTTGTTCGCCAACACCGTCTACACAGCACTAAGATAGATTTTGGGGAGAAAGTTGTCAGGGGAAAATGCGTTCGTCCCGCACATTGGCGTGTGTGCAGACAATGGGAGACCAGCGCTGGATAGGTGGCGCGCCGAAAAAGGGCGCCTGGCGGGGAGTCGCGACATAACTCAGCCGCTCGCACGGCCTCCGCGTCGCCGGCTAATCTCGGAGGCCATGCCGCTGGCGCTCAGACGACCGGCCGCACAGCCCGCACTGTACCGCGGTGAGCGCACGCGCGTGCGCCGTTCCCGTGCTTCATTTTGGCGCAAACAGCTCGGGCAGCCACTGCGCCAGTTATACTGCTTTATGGTTCAGGAAAGCACTGGAAAACGGAGAGACGCCCTGCAAAGCAGACTACTTCTGTGCATACGGCGTCGAAGAGACAGTGCTGTGCCGTGGTGGCGACTCCGTCGTCAACATTTTCTGGTTGCGTCCTGGGATTTGTGTCAAGCTAGTGCAGGCTCACAAGCCTCCACTGATAAGTACGTGCTGCGGCGATACCAGCTGCCCACTACCACAGTAAAAAAAAAGAGGGGGTAGGTGCGTTCACGTTTTTCTGCCGTGGTATGTATGCCCAGCCAGCGGTGTGTATGCACGCGGACGTTGATCAAGCAAACTACCGTGCTAGCATAGCATGTATGGTGTCGCGCTGTTATGCTCGAGGGCGCGGACAGATTCCCGGCCACGGTGGCCGCATTTCGATGGGGTTGAAATACAAAGAACACCCGCGTACTGAGATTTATGTGCACATTAAAGAACCCCAAGCGGTCAAAATTAATCCTACACTACGGCGTGCCTCATATCATACCTTGTTTGGCACGTAAAACGCCAGCAATTGTCGATGTTGATCAAACACGTTTATTCTAAGCAGACACAGGCAAGCGAAAAAACTAACACAGTACGTTAGGCGAATTAAACAGCGAGTAAAAATCCAAGACATCTGACCCTTTTCTAGCGAGGCATAAATTGCGATGCCGCTTCGCCGCGGCAGCCAATGCACAAAGGAGCTTTACCGTGTCGGCTGACTCCAGAAAGCTAAGCTTCGAGTAGTCCGCTGCTTTGTTCGTGACAACTCCGTCTGTAGCACAAGTGAAGTTCAGCGCAGGCATCCCTCGCGTGCGTATTTCTCATAACAGTTCAGCGGCTTCGGCGAACGTGCCCCCGTACGCATCTCGTAGACAGACAGCTTTCCTTCTGCGTAACTGTTTGCAAATAATGTAAACTACCTGCTTATCGTATCATATTCACTACGCGGTGGCATCAGAAGGAGCTTGGTGGTGGTCAGATGAAAAGATTGTTACATATGCCGCGTGCTGCATAATATGTAAGTTTTATTTACCACAAAACACCGATTAAATTCTGCTCGTTCGCCCCGGTTTCCACTGCTGGCCCTCACTACCGAATAAATCTAGCAGACACGCGCAATTCGATTTAGAAACCAGCCCGACGCCACTAGACAGGAGAGCAAGAGCAGAACATACTGTGCTCGCCTGACGGCCGGGATGCAACGCCGCATCCGTTCCTATTCGTATGTTTTAGAAGGAAAATCATAGAAGGATACATCATCCCTCATTTCTACGTATTGTGGCACTTGAATGCGCAACAGTACCGCCAGCGTCCTTTAGTTTTGTTTCGGCGACACGCGCCTGCATCGCCTCAACCAGTCGCCACACTCGTCCGCCGGAGCGGCTGGAGTATGCGCGCTTTGGCCGCCAGGGCGGCACTGCCGACACCGCGGAAACGATGGAACATGTACTGATTGAATGTGGCGATATTCACCCAGGTATACGTGTGGGCACGAGTCTACATGAAGCCTTGGGTTTTAGGGACAACAATGGAAAGCTGAACACGCCCGCGATAGAAAAAAACGCCAGGCCTGCGCTGAAACCGCAGCACAGTCACAGCGAAAGCTGGAAGAGCGGCGTTTCTAGAGCCCGTTAAGCTCTCTTGGGGCTACAATGCAAGTACACTAGAAAGGTACCCACTACGCCATAAATCACAATTTTTGTGAAGTTTGGAAGCACCTACTAAGCCATTATTCGTCATTCTGTGGAGAAGCGAGGCACCAGCTACACGTCTGTAAGGCATTATGTGCACTTTGTTCACGCGACGACTGATGACGATGAAGAATTATGGCGCAGCCCTTTGTAATGGGTTGGAATGTTTAAACGGCCCACCAGTTATGTAATTTGCATAGGGTGACGCCCGGTCGCTATTTCCCTCTCCCGTCATGCTGTATAACATACGTTGACGTGGGAAAGAGACGGGGGGGGGGGGGGCGAAGAACTTTACTGAGACCCCGAGGAAATGTATCATGCGCTTATGGGCTTCCTTGGCAACCAATACAAGTGCCCTTGCGAGGAACCCACTACGCTATAAATCAATGTAATTTTACTGAGACCCAGAGGAAGTGGATCATGCGCTTATGGGCTTCCATGGCAACCAATACAAGTGCACTTGCGAGGAACCCACTACGCTATAAATCATTGTAATTTTTGAGAAGTAGGGCAGCAGGCACTCTGCCATTTTTCGTCATTCTACGGAGAGCGTTGGTACCTGCTAAACCCATGTAAGGCATTATGCGCACTTTGTTGATGCTGTGCCTGATGACGATGAAGAATTATGGCAGGGTCCTTTGTAATGGGTTGGAAGCATTCAACAACCTACTCGTTGCGCAATTCGCATTGTGTGACGCCTGGTTACAGAATTCGCGTTGTGCGACGCTTGGTGCTTATTTTACTCTCCTACCACGCTATATTGCATATGCTAATGTGGTTCCTTCCCGACATGAAGCCTGTATAGGACCTTTTAGCGAAGCAGTTTCAAGCACCGGCATGGCTCAGAGGTTGAATACTGGGCTCCCACGCAGAGGGCCCAGGTTCGAACCTCGTTCAATCCTGGAATTTTTTTCTTATTTAGCTTTTTTTTCTTATTTCGAGCGATACTGGTTACGGACACCGGCGGCGGCGGCGGCGGCGGCGGCGGACAACTACGGTGCCAAAAAAACGCCAGGCCTGCGCTGAAACCACAGCACAGTCACAGCGAAAGCTGGAAGAGCGGCGTTTCAAGAGCCCGTTGTAAGCTCTCTTGGGGCTACAATACAAGTACACTAGAAAGGTGCCCACTACGCCATAAATCAAATTTTCGTGAAGTTGTGAAGCGCCTACTAAGCCATTATTCGTCATTCTGCGGAGAAGCGAGGCACCAGCTACACGTCTGTAAGGGATTATGTGCACTTTTATTGACGCGATGACTGATGACGATGAAGAATTACGGCTCAGCCCTTTGTAATGGGTTGGAAGCTTTAAACGGCCCACCAGTTATGTAATTTGCACTGGGTGACGCCCGGTCGCTATTTCCCTCTGCCGTCATGCTGTATAACATACGCTGACATGGGAGAGAGACGGGGGAGGGGTGCGAAGAACTTTACTGAGACCCCGAGGAAATGGATCATGCGCTTATGGGCTTCCTTGGCAACCAATACAAGTGCACTTGCGAGGAACCCACTACGCTATAAATCATTGTAATTTTTGAGAAGTAGGGCAGCAGGCACTGTGCCATTTTTCGTCATTCTACGGAGAGCCGTGCTATCTGCTAAACGCATGCAAGGCATTATGCGCACTTTGTTGATGCTGTGCCTGATGACGACGAAGAATTATGGCAGAGACCTTTGTAATGGGTTGGAAGCAATCAACAACCTACTCGTTGCGCAATTCGCATTGTGTGACGCCTGGTTATAGAATTCGCGTTGTGCGACGCTTGGTGCTTATTTTACTCTTCTACCACGCTATATTGCATATGCTAATGTGGTTCGTTCCCGACACGAAGCCTGTATAGGACCTTTTTGCAAAGCCGTTTCAACCACCGGCATGGCTCAGAGGTTGAATACTGGGCTCACACGCAGAGGGCCCAGGTTCGAACCTCGTTCCATCCTGGAATTTTTTTTCTTATTTCGTTTTTTTTCTTATTTCGAGCGATACTGGTTACGGACACCGGCGGCGGCGGCGGCGGCGGCGGACAACTACGGCGCCAAAAAACGGCCGGTGAAATGATCTCATAACAGCTTTCGCTGTAATAAGTAAGAGACGGTTAGAGTATTGGTGGCAGAAAAGTAGAGATAAAGTACAAAAATAAATAATTGGGGGAAAAAAAGGTCATTCTGCCTTAAGAGGCAGAGAGATGGACCATGAATATATATTTTTTGGTATAATAACATAGATTTAATCAATGTAGATAAGGCATTAGGACAACATGAAACAAGGAAGTTTCATTTTCTTTTACAGCGAAAGCTGTTATGAGATCATTTCACCGGCCGTTTTTGGTGCCGTAGTTGTCCGCCGCCGCCGCCGCCGCCGCCACCGCCGGTGTCCGTAACCAGTATCGCTCGAAATAAGAAAAAAAAACTAAAATAAGAAAAAAATTCCAGGATGGAACGAGGTTCGAACCTCGGCCCTCTGCGTGGGAGCCCAGTATTCAACCTCTGAGCCATGCCGGTGCTTGAAGCTGCTTTGCAAAAAGGTCATATGCAGGCTTCATGTCGGGAAGGAACCACATTAGCATATGCAATATAGCGTGGTAGAAGAGTAAAAATAAGCACCAAGTGTCGCACAACGCGAATTCTGTAACCAGGCGTCACACAATGCGAATTGCACAACGAGTAGGTTGTTGAATGCTTCCAACCCATTACAAAGGACTCTGCCATAATTCTTCATCGTCATCAGGCACAGCATCAACAAAGTGCGCATAACACCTTACATGGGTTTAGCAGGAACCAACGCTCTCCGTAGAATGACGAAAAATGGCGCAGTGCCTGCTGCCCTACTTCTCAAAAATTACAATGATTTATAGCGGGGTTCCTCGCAAGTGCACTTGTATTAGTTGCCAAGGAAGCCCATAAGCGCATGATCCATTTCCTCGAGGTCTCAGTAAAGGTCTTCGCCCGCCCCCCGTCTCTCTCCCACGTCAACGTATGTTATACAGCATGACGGGAGAGGGAAATAGCGATCGGGCGTCACCCAATGCAAATTACATAACTGGTGGGCCGTTTAAAGATTCCAACCCATTACAAAGGGCTGAGCCATAATTCTTCATCGTTATCAGTCGTCGCGTGAACAAAGTGCACATAATGCCTTACAGACGTGCAGCTGGTGCCTCGCTTCCCCGCAGAATGACGAATAATGGCTTAGTAGGTGCTTCCCAACTTAACAAAATTGTGATTTATGGCGTAGTGGGTACCTTTCTAGTGTACTTGTACTGTAGCTCCAAGAGAGCTTAACGGGCTCTAGAAGCGCCGCTCTTCCAGCTTTCGCTGTGACTGTGCTGCGGTTTCAGCGCAGGCCTGCGGGTCATTTTTTTTTCTTTTTTTTCTCCTTCGAGCCTGGTGGCAGACATGTCACCGCCCCGTTATAAAGGGGACGCTCATAGCATCCATCCATCCAAACTCCAGCGCTGGTTCCCTCTTGCGCGTCTCAGAAGTGCTCTGTTGCGGGGACCAGATGCATAAGGAAAGGCAAGGCTTCAAACTGCCAACCCGTGAAAGGCTTGAAAATTGCATCTGTTTTTCGCCTAGATCTGCTTCAGCGGAATTGAATGCTGAGCCACGGAACATGTGCAGCTTGAAAACTAATGCATAATTGATCCTAATCAATTAAATATTAAAGCATGAGCATGGTATAAAAATATACCCTATCGAGCGCCACGCGAGGAGATACCATGTCGTTGGTTTCATTCAGTTGCGGTTAACCACTTTTCTAAAATATTTGGTTCTAGTTACGTGAAACACCCTGTATATAACGTTTCCACCTCTGCTATAGCCTTAAATAGGGCTGCAGTATATGTATGTGAATACTAATGTCAGTCTCGCCGCAAGGGCGAAGCAATGAATTCGAGAGCAACAAACTGGAATGTCATGCGAACAAAGGCTGTCTGTTCACACATTTTGCAAACACGGTCGCTGCAGCGAGCGGAATCACCTTCGTGCAGTCCATTACTTCTAACTTGACAGTGAAAGCACGACACGTAAAAACTGCTCCCACCCCCACCCCCCTTCAGACATAAGCGCGCGAGCACGGGCGACCACGCCCTGTAGGTCAAAGTACAGGGCGGAGGCGCGCATCCCAACGTCGGTGAAATATGAGCGGGGCGACGACTTTTAAAGCGCGCGCTTTGCGCCATCGCACGGGTGATAGTGAACAGGCATCTGCGACGCTGAAGCAACTCGTGTGGCGGAGTGTTTTAACGCGTTGTGCCGCGGAGCGAGAAGACGCAGGGTCGAACCCCCGGTCGCGGGCTTCGGAAAAACCTTTTATTTGCCGGTTTTATATATACCTATATACATACCTATAGATATACAGAGCGGCATGCGACGCTTATGGCGAAAACCCACCAAGAGTGTCCAAACAATTGCTATCGCAATAAATATCGCTCACACGTGCGTATACGCTGTGTTCTCGCTACAGGTTGTCTGCAGCAGCGACGGCGGCTACCAGTCGCCCACCGTGACGACCTGCAGCGCCATGGGCGGCGGCGGCGGCAACTTCACCGGAGTGCGCATCCGGGCCGACTCGTCTTCGTCGATGGGTCGGCGCTGCGAGCAACTGTTTCCCGACCCGTGTCCCGCCATGCAGACGATACGCATCGTGGACGACGTCGGCGCCGCCAACCGGCGCACTTCGTCCCGCGTCGTGCACATCTTCGAGGAGCCGCCCTCACCGCCGTGCTCGACGCGAGGCTCGTCGCGCGACCGACAGGTCTCCGCGCGCGTCGTGCACATCGAAGAGGACTGTCCGGAGTTTCCGTAAACTCCGCGGCGTCCGAGCACTTTGAACGCGCTGGCAAACTGTTATCAGGAACCGTAAAAGCAAAATCGTGAATCAGTTTGAGTGCATACTGAATGGATCTAAGCTAGCTTTCACGGTCAAGGTGGGAAGGATGGGCTTATGGCAGCTCGTTATCGGCGAACGACATTAGGCGCACGTTCGTAAATCAACCGAAATTCTCCTCGGCCTCGAGAAGGGAGAATTAGATTTTCGCGGCTTGCGGAAACCAGGGGCCTTGTCTGGAACAAAACAAAACGGTCACCACACGCAGGAACAAATAGGTGCTTGAAGACGAAGTACATGTTGGAAAAAAGAATGGCGCGTTCGTGTGTAAGGTCAGCAGGAGGCTGCTGTGCCGTCATTAAAAGTATTTTTGCCGGGGTAGATGGGCGTGGTCTTATCATCCGTCTTGAAGTGTCAAGCTTGAGGTTGTGTCGGCCGCCGTTTCAGAAAACTCGGCGAGTACGTGCCAAGCGACACCTATAGCTTAGCGATGCATAATATAGCATAGTATAGCAAGGGGTTGGGAAAGTGAAGCGAGAGTGAGGATGAAGTAAAGGAGGAGGGGAAAGGGTAAAGCATGGCATAGCGCCTTGTATAGTTTAGCAAGGGATGATTAAGGGGAGCGGGGGAGGAGGGAATTTAGGATAGAAGGGAGGAGGTGAGGGTTTAAATTATAGCATATAGGAATGCCATACAGAATAGCAAGGTGGGAAAGAGGAGGGAAAGGAGGAGAGAGTGGAATATAGAAAGAAAGAAAGGAAGATGTAGAAAGAGATAAAAAAATAAAGATGACAGAAAGAAGGAGGAGAAGATGAAGAAATAACTCGATCTGCGTTCGCCACGTGGTGGCGCTAGCTTACCAGATCCGCTGTTTACTCAGATATCAAAAGGCGTGGGAATAGCATTATTTTTTAAATGCGAAGCATTTCTTAGCGAACCTTTGGCACTTTGAGCGTTTCTGTCTATGTATCTATCTATCTAGCCGCCTACGTCTGGGTGCTCTCATGATCGCCTCCTCAACTTGGCGTAGACCAAAATTTGCATGGGAGGGTAAGATGATTTGACGAATATGACTGTCGGCTCATGGCATGAATAACGTTCAAATCCTGTCACATACGTCGTCAAACCCTTTCCACTAGACACGTGTGGCACATACCCGTTTACCACGGGCCGCGGTGTACGGGTATGCGTCACAGGTGATTGACAGTTTATATCTACCCAGGAACGGCCCGGAGGGCCGTTCCTGGGTAGGCTGCCGCTATTCCCAGTTCGAGGGGTGTAGAAGGCTTTCACACAATTACCTGGTTCCCGGCCCACATGGGCTCTGGGGTTCATCCGACAGTTCCCAACGTCAACGAACTTGCCCATAACCGTGCGCGAGAAATCACGTGCCCCGGCGGTGCGGGCGGGTCCGGAGGCGGCTTCACGGAGAGCTTCAGGGATCCACTAGGCACCTTCAACGAAGTTACTTCGCACTATCAACTGTCAAGGCGGCGATACCCCCTCCCGCATTCCAAGCTTACTAGGCCGCAGTCGTCGGTTCTCCGGATGCTGCTGGCAGGTTCCTTCCCGTCTCGCAGCACGTTTAGCCACTTTGCTGAAGGCATAAATCCAGGATGTCCTAGCTGTGGGGCGGATAATTGCACACTCGCTCATATGCTCTGGCAGTGCCCGGCGTTATTTAGCGCAAAGTTCAGCACAGAAGAGGACTGGGAGAGGGCTCTTAAAAGGCACGCGCCCTCAGTCCAGCTGTCGGCAGTCCAGGAGGCCTGCGAACGGGCGGAGGGCCATGGTCTTCCAGTACCGGCATGGGCGCGGCCAGCAACTGCGGCGGACCCCCCTTCGGGGGTTGTCTGATCGGGCTTCTCCAGGACCAAATAAAGTTCACCTTCACCCAGGAACGGCGAGAACAGACATTGGTAACTACTTAAATGCTAGAGCGTTAAGGAAAACCACCATCGGCAGCGTTGACTCAAAGAATGGAAAGAATGAAAATGAGGATCCCAGCAGGAATCGAACCCAAGCATCCTGCGTGGCAATCAGGTATTCTACCACTGAGCCACGGCAAGTCTATAAACTGGTTTAGAAAACAGCCTACGCAGGCGTAATATCGGTGCAACATCAGTTGTGGTTGTGGTGCTGGCTATCTAATTTTACAAGGAAGCAATAAACACTACATGGTGCTCCTACGATACAGGCGTCATATCAGATTAACGTCTGTAGTTCCAGTGTTGGCTCCGCTTTTATAGCAGTCTCATAAACATTACGTTTCTATTCCTATGATTCAGCAAGCTATATTGAAGCATTGCTCGACCCCGGAGGATTACATTAACGAAAGTTACTTATGATATCCACATCACCGCACCGTACAGTGCACTTCGTCCACCAGAACGACGCAATGTCCTCTTCATTTCTTACGAGGCTGGGCGATGGCCTCATGCTGACCGAGAATGATGCCAGATTGATTGACAGCCGCTTTGTAGACTAGGCTACGTAGGGCACATACGCCCAGGTAGTCTACGGATGCGACAAACACCATCCACTGTTGTTTGTCTACGTAGCACTATCCAGGCCTACCAGCCTCGACGGCCTAACCCTCACCAACGCGAAGGGTGACTTCAGGTTCCGACATGTCGCTGGCTCTATCGACAGACAAGTTGTCGACGAAATGACCGAGGCATCCACGATTTCCAACAGCTGTACTATACCTCATACTTCACTACACATGAACCCCTCGTCTCCGCGATCACGACCGGATCCAATAACAAGTCATGACCAGCTGCTGGTGCTCACTGATCACGGCGATGATGCCCTTGTTCAAGAACTGTCAAGAACTTCTTGCACACATGCACACGGGTTCGTGAAACGTGCGTGCGTTCTCGGGACACGTATAAGCACTACATATCAGCTTACCGCTTCTGGTGTTGGTAATACCCACGTTGCCATTGGCAGCGTTACCCAACCGTAAACAACTGGATATAAAACACATATGCGGCTCTTCAACATATATATGTGTGCGTATAAAATTTATACAAATGTTTAGCGTCATTTTGTAACATGTCGCTCAGTAAAAAAAGTTAAGCCACAGTCACCTCCCCGCCGCATGCTTCGCATAACATCGACTCCCACGGTACGTGGGACCTGCCGAATTTTTTTTAACGGCAATTTTTTATTGGTGTCTTGTTTCTTGAAAATATTTTTTTACTTCTCTTTGTAGATGGGCCACATCAGCAGTGTCAATTACGGGAGGGGGCACCCTTGCTCCCTCCACATCCTGAACTTGTCCATTGAAAGATAGATAGAAGTAGAGGTGGGCGGCGCCGCCTGTTTTTGGTCACGCCGCTCGCGCCGCCGCCGAAGTCCCAAGAGAGGTCACACCGCCGCCGCCGCGCAATCATTGCGGCGCGACGCCGTTAGTCGTTTCTTTTAATTCGAACGGGGAATCTGGAAATAAAATACAGCACTTCGCCGGAGGAGCTCTTCTCGATGTGTCCATGTAATGAACTGTTCATTTCAGCGGCCACTAAATAGCGGGAGCTCGGCGAGAAGTGCGCCCCCTCTTTCCGGTTCTTGTTGTGCAGCGCCATCATGACATCTCGAAGCTTTCAAACACTCTCGACACAAATGATAGGGACGGAATGCGCTTCAATGCAACGAACGCAGCCCTCAGAGATCCGATTTTCGGTGCACATGTCTTGTTATCGTGTTTGCTATCGATTTAGGTTTAATGCGGCCGCTCGTAAGGTCGCTAATGCGGCCGCTGTAAGGTCGGTACGCATTCCCTGCATCGTTCTCAAACATCTGGGACACATTCATATGCAACTTCAGACGTGAAAATTTCCTGTTTCTGTGCATTTCGTCCACTCTCTACTTACGCTAGGAATGTGCTGGCGGGTTCGGCAAGGTAAATGTAAATGGTAGCGAAGCTTCCATAGAAGCCCATACGTTCAGAAAATGGCTGCTCATCAGCTGCTCATGAGGCTTGGCGCCATCTGTGTGAGGAGGGAACACTTCCGGCGGTACAAAAAATAAAGCGGATGTGACGCAATATCCGGTAAAAAAGTGACGTCATTTTGTTGGCACTAGCGCGAAATTTGACCTCAAAATATTTTTCCTAGGCCCCTGATCACTAAGGACTCGCGCTACAGCGAGCCGGCAAGCCCTTGGCGAATGCGCTTGAAGCCAACGCTAGCTAAACTAGTATCGACCCGTGAATAAACAGCCGTGTTTAAGTGTACCGTCGTGGAATTCGCCTTGGTTTTACCAGGAAACTTTATTCTCTGAGCTTTTATTCTGCGTTCGTGTGATCTTCCACAGCGTGAATAACGTAGGCAGCAGCGTACATCTCATATTTGAAGCGTTGCTTATTTGCTTCGCACATGCGCAGGGGACTTAAAGAGCGCATTGCATGCGTGCTTCAGTTCTAACGAGAAGAAATGACGCCTGGTCACGCCAAAAAATGATATTTCAGTTTTATTCAATGGTCACAATAAAGCAATTTAACACACCCTACACAATGAGCAACAAATGTCATAAGTACAAAAGGTGCGTACACTACGTGCACTATGTTTTGCCTTTTCTTCCGATAAATTAACCTTACGTGTAACGTATCAAGACATGCGAATTGTAGCGATCGTAGCGCGACAGATAACTTAGCGATCTGCTCACCGATAACCGGAAATATAGTAGGCACCGCATGTTCACGAAGGAAACCGGGCAGCAGGAATACTGATCCATGAAAATCCCGCAAGCACACTACTCCGAACCGTTGCCCCGGTGTCTTATCTCGAAGAGAGGGCTCGCCAGGCGTACGCGTGTTGCTATTGCATCCTTGGAACACCACATCGTTTCCGCTAGTACCGAGGAATGCGTTCGGCGTGAAATGTTAGCCGCCTCGTGCCGTTGTCCGTTGAACACCGTAGCCAACACGTTCACCAACGATGAAACGCACATCGCAACTTCGCGCACACAAAAATCAAATTCTCACCGCAATAATTCACAGCACGCATGCAAGTGCGAAACACCAGCACACCTGAGGGGGTGTGTCGCCGCAGGACGAACTTTACGCGCGCCTTTCCGAACACTACAAGGACTGCGTCGCAGAGCAATGGCATGTGTCATTCTTTAGAGGGCGCTAATAAGAAGATTTTTGATAATGCATATACATTTTCATGAATTCTTTGTACACTGGATCTAAATAAATGTTATTCTGAAATAAATCTCGGTCATAAAATATAAATATTATTTTGTTGTTGAATGAAATTAGGTTTTTTGTTATTAGTGTTTGTTCCCACCACACCTAGTCGCGCTTCAATCGCTACTCCCATAACTCCCCGTGCTGATGTCGCTGACAATAGGATCTGAACCGCTTTTCGCCCGAAGCTTCGCGACCTATTTGGATAGACCTTGGGTTCGGTGCGGCGACGTTGTCAAAAGCGAGGTGACATCACGGCTTACCGCTTTTGTAGCGTTAGCTACACTTGCCTAGCCGGAGCCGATTTCGCGTGGAGCGTCATGAGCCGTGCTGTGCATGCGCGAGGATCAGTGACGTCACACAGCTGGGTCACCGGAGCTGGCATCTCACGCGCTCTCCGACACCGCCGCGCGCGGCTCGCCGCTGCTGGTCTGCGCCGCATTCGAGAGAAGTGATGTCGTAGACACAGTGGCGCCAGCGCGCGCGCAGCTATTCGCCTTCGCTGTGCAGTCGCCGTCTGACACTGCGCTGGGGCCGCTTGATAGCGCTTCTGACTGGCGTTTGCAGGTGGGTAACGCCATGGAGAAGGAGAGCGCAAATGCTGCTCGATGGCGCAGAAGAGCCGAGAAGCTTATCTCATCGGATCCCGAAGTAGTTGCCTGGCAATTAGCGGTTCGGCGTACGAAGAATGAACAGAAGAAGAGTAATAATCCTAGACAATCTGGAAAGCTAAGAATAATCAGCTGAACCTTTGCTAACGCTACGTATATCCTGGCATAGCCGAGCTAACTCACTGCAATTTTTTTCGAATCACTGAATGCGCTCTGCCGAAATGGACTGTGGACATCTCCTTTGGATGAACGCATCGAGAATAGCTCCCCAGAAGTTCTAGTATCTTCTTCTCCATAAATATCACGAGTATTGCCTGACCTTAACGCTGCCACGTCCTCCAGCCTTAAAGGGCGACGACCCAACTCGCTAGATAGCATATTCCAGCTTGTAGTCTTGGACCTAGTACACTGTGCATAAATAAATAAAATAGATAAGTAATATATGTATCTCGGTGCGTTAGTACACGTTTTCCTTTCATTCTTACTCGAGTAAATCAATAAATAAATACAGAAGTAAAGAGAATGGCAAGCTTAGAATATAGCTGAGCTAGTTGTTAGGTATTCATGTTAAGAAGACATGACGTGGAAACACGGGCATAAGAGAAAATTTGAGGTAGTGAACAGTTATCTCTCACGTAGACCACTACTCGCACTTGATTGATACGTATGGCCTCTTACGTGGGAATGCGCTGATAAATATTTGTGTCCACCTTCGGTTCCGCCGCTGTGTGATTTTGCAGTTGTTAACGGCGTTTCTGGCGTCTTGACTACTCTCCTGTGTCCGTGTTTGCACGCCCTGTTTTTATAAAGGGTCCCTAACAGCCTCTGAAAATGCAACAAAAAAAGAAAAACAACGAACGCGTTATTCTCTCTTGACGTTTCTTGTCTTTTGGTGCACTTCGTGATGCCAGAACGGTGATTCACGTGACATCATCAGGGTACATACTCTCGACTGGTCCATAAACGAGAAATAACAGTTGTGAATTGTCTCCCATACTGCTTTGCTATGCAGCCGCCCACCCGTTCTTGCTTCTCTCGCACGACTATCGTGCGCGATTAACTGATTTTGCTCCATTTTGTGCGTTTGCGACCGCGCATGCAGAGACAACAGACTGTAGCCGACAAGCACGACATCATGATAGGTTCAACGCTTAGTACTGACATTGTACGCGTGCTTTGTGAAGAAATAAGTGGCGAGGGAGATGTCCCCTGTAAGAAGGGTATTGAAGGCGAGAACAAAACCAATGGAAAAGGTGCCGGATTATATGGTTCTTCCAACGGACGCACTCCTTACAGCGGAGACGATGCAGCTTTCCAGGAAAAAGACGAGCCCGCTTCGACGGTTTTCTATATATTTTTATTGCGTTAGCAATTGTAGGGACACTCAGGGACAGGTTTTCAGCGTCGCCGTCATGTTCGTA
>NC_051177.1:141890878-141920066 GCF_013339695.2 Rhipicephalus sanguineus | reverse complement strand
TTATCGTGCGCGATAACTGTTTTGCTCCATTTGTGCGTTTGCGACCGCGCATGCAGAGACAACAGACTGTAGCCGACAAGCACGACATCATGATAGGTTCAACGCTTAGTACTGACATTGTACGCGTGCTTTGTGAAGAAATAAGTGGCGAGGGAGATGTCCCCTGTAAGAAGGGTATTGAAGGCGAGAACAAAACCAATGGAAAAGGTGCCGGATTATATGGTTCTTCCAACGGACGCACTCCTTACAGCGGAGACGATGCAGCTTTCCAGGAAAAAGACGAGCCCGCTTCGACGGTTTTCTATATATTTTTATTGCGTTAGCAATTGTATGGACACTCAGGACAGGTTTTCAGCGTCGCCGTCATGTTCCGTATAAACTCTAAATCGATAACATCGCTCCGAGCATTGTATGTTCTACCCGCGAGTAAAAGCTCGCGAGCGTTGGCAAGGAACATGGCTAAAGCAGAGATGAAACAAGCTGGCCATCTCCGTCACACGGAATAACATCAACCCGCGTGCGAGGCCTGCCGTCGATTGCTCATCAAGCAGAAGGAAACGCCCCGCCCGTCATTTGCTGGGCGAAGGAGCAGGAAGGGATGTCCATGGGGAGAGGGACTGCGTAACTCGAGCAGCAACTGTGAACTTTGACTATATATATATAAGGGCGCGGTCGAGAGCGCTGGCACGCGCGCTCTTTCGGCAGACATCCCCCAGCGAACGGCTCGTATACCTTCTACGCGCTGTGAGCGCTGTGATTTCCATCCATCTCACTGCTTCGCGCTCGGAGCACTGATACGACAAACTGACCGAAAACTGCTTCTCTCCCGGGAGCGGCCGTATTGCCATACACTAGCGTTTCGTAGAGTTAAGTGAGATCGGAGCAAAAAGAGTTAGCTGCTAGCCCTCGTTCATGTAACATTACGGCGTGTACTTATCGCATTCACTGCTTCGCCCTTCCCCCCCCCCCCCCCCCCCGCGCCGTTCACGCGCCGCCGCCGGTGACTTTGGGTCCGGCGCACATGTCTAGATAGAAGGTCGATTCCACGAAGGATGAAAAAACGGTGTATACTTCATGTTTCTGATTTTCCTGATAATTTTCTATGTTGTGCACATATGACTGCACAGCACGAAATCGCACTTCGTTTTCAAATAAAAATTTTTTTCAACACAGGAAAATTCTGCAAGCGTCGCCGGTTGACGACGACCATTTTACGAAGAGTGCGCTTTCGTAAATTCGCAACCATGCTGGCAGCTGCTGAAGCTATATATTACAAACATCTTTCTCTTTAGCGGAAGTAGAAGTAATGAGGAAATAGCTCTTATCATTTTATGGAAATCTGAGCAAATAATGTATTTTTAAAAATTCACGAAAACGCTGCGTTTTTCAAAATCAGTCAAATTTGGGACGCTATGGCTACTTCTGTGAATATCTTGGCTTGTTCATATTTGCAGTATGACTAGGTCTTTATGTGAATAATGAACCTCTGCATTTGTATTTCTCTAATAATTTTCAAAGTAGTAAATTTTCATGCTCGAAACACCAAAAAGACAAAAGTGCTCCTCGATTCAAAAATCTATAATAAAAAAAAAAACCCGATCTCAATTTTGTTCAAGGACTGCAGAATGATATTATGAAAAAACATGTTGCATCATTTTTATCAGAACAAAAGCAGAAAATGTCAAACATTGTGTTTCCAGAGCGTGGTGGCTACTGCGTAAAAGACATCTCTAGTAACAAAAAAATGCAGTGACACGTCTTTTTTTATTCTCTGAGCTTCGCTAAACAACAGTAATGATCTATTGTCGGAAAGTGGGAACTGTTTTGTAAAGAAAAAGATAGTTCCAATTAAATGCATTTGCGTGGTTTGCGACTTCACGCCAGTGTTAGACATCCCTCAGTCCACAGTAGGCACTTTCAGTTGTAGCCCCCTTTTCTTTCATTTATTTCAGTCGAGTATAATTCATCTCTTGCATGCTAAAGAACGCATTCCCTCCATGCGTCTCATATGATGTTGTGCTGTGCCAGAATTGAGAGATTGGTATAAAAGGCAAGGTCTCTTCATGAATGGAAATGACTTTCTGGTGAGCGGTTGCCAAGGGGTTCGGTTTTTGTTGGCCCAAATATGTACGTTGTCAAACATTATGTGATCAATGCAGAGTTTAAAAAGAATCGATTACGTGAAGATTGGTGGCAGCAGTTCTGACCACAGACAAAACACGTTTTGTTTGCACTGCATCTGCTTTGCTTTGCATGTCCTTGTATCTCTTGAAGCAGTGCTGGCAGATCTGATCTCCCTCTTGAATTGAGCGCGCATCCTACTTCATGACCCTCCGCAAAAGAAACTCGATCCAATATCTTCTACACAACGAAAATTCCGCTGCAGCGGAATTTCTTTTTGTGCACCATGGGGGGGGGGGGGAGGGGGGGGGGAAGGTAGTCCGCACAAAAAACTCGGTCATGGCTATAACACCTACCCATAGCCACCTTCAGAGCGTAGGACAGTGATCGCACCAAAGTGAAGCACAATTTGGATGCTTAACTTCTATCACAGGTGGTGTTTGGCTGACTGGCACAGCTGTGCTCGTTGCTGTCTTCTGCTCAGGCGGGCGTCTATCGCACCGCCCTTTGCACCTGTCCGCGTAACGCATGCTACTCCGTTTACACGAAGGCGTGTAGCGCTAGCCACTCGATCCGCCACACGATCCGCACGGTGCGGATCCGGAGACTGGGCGGGAGAGCGACGAGCGGTGAAAAATGTATCGTGTAACCAACGCAATCGACAACCCAGCATTTTCTCGTGCAGAGCGACATAGCCTGGCAAACCATGTGTGGCTGCTGTGCTTAGGTTGCACTACGGTACTCGCCGTTCACCACTGTCGCCATTTGCGATTTCTCACATTCTTACAATGCATGATCGACTCGGCTACACAAGTTTCGCGTGTAGCTTCGCTGATTTTATATAAGCGCATTTACTCAAAAAAAAAAAAATATCCAGAGGAATGAAAATGTACGTGCTGCCCGTCGACGAGGAATATAAGTGGTGTCGCGAATGCATTTAACTGGAACGATCTTTTTCTTTACAAAACAGTTCCCACTTTCCGACAATAGATCATTACTGTTGTTTAGCGAAGCTAAGAGGAGAAAAAAGACGTGTTACTGTATTTTCTTGTTACTAGAGATGTCCTTTACGCAGTAACCACGTTCTGGAAACACAATGTTTGACATTTCCTGCCTTTGTTCTAATAAAAATGATGCAATATGTTTTGTCATAATATCATTCTTCAGTCCTTTGAGAACATTTTGGGGGACTTTGAACAGAATTGAGATTGGGGTTTTTTTAATATAAATTTTTGAATCGAGGAGCACTTTTGTCTTTTTGGTGTTTCGAGCATGAAAATTTATTACTTTCAAAATTATTAGAGAAATACAAATGCAGAGGTTCATTATTCACATAAAGGCCTATTCATACTGCAATTATGAACAAGCTAAGATGTTCACAGAAGTAGTCATAGCGTCCCAAATTTGACTGATTTTCAAAATCGCAGCGTTTTTCGTGAATTTTTAAAAATACATAATTTGCTGAGAATTCCATGAAATTATAAGAGCCATTTCCTCTTTACTTCTACTTCCGCTAAAAAGAAAGATATTTGTAATATATAGCTTCAGTAGCTGCCAGCATGATTCCGAATTTACGAAAACGCACTCTTCGTAAAATGGTCGTCGTCAACCGGCGACACTTGTCGAATTTTCCTGTGTTGAAAAAAAATTTTATTTGAAAACGAACTGCGATTTCGTGCTGTGCAGTCACATGTGCACAACATACAAAATTATCAGGAAAATCGGAAACATCAAGTATACACCCTTTTTTTTTATCTTTCGTGGAATCGACCAGAAGCAACTTTATTGACGGCACAACGATGTCATTGAATTTAGCTTACCGGTGGTTCGAAGGGTGGTGGCCAGGAGCTTGCCACTGAAAGCGCGATGGCTTCAACCCCCTCCCTCCATGGCTGCACCCCTTAGCAGCCCCATTCATGTCCGAGTGAGTTATATGTCAGCTGCATGTTGTAGTGGACACGTAGCACATTGTTGCAATGAATTATGCGTAAATAAACTTTAATATTTCGTTGCAACAGAGCACGGATTTCAAGGCAAGAGCATCGTTAGCTCTTTTGCGAACATGATCTTGAGCTAAAAACCGGCGTGTCGCACAGAAACCGGCGTGTCGCGCCTCGTGGCTCGACGCGCGCGAACCGTCGATCAATTCGTCCTTGCGGAGTACGCGCGATTAAAAAAAAATAACTTAGCCGGTGTTCGAGTGACTCTCTTCGTCTATGCCAAGGCGTGAAACCGAGGCGCTAAAGCGGAAAATAACGAAGATCTCCTGACGCAGAAGACGTCCTGCAATCCTACCGCGCAAAGGCACCGGCCGCTTGGAGAGTATAAAAGAAGAGAGTGTAAAAAAATTCAACATTTCAAAAGGCTGTAAGTTCACATTTTTACTGAAAAATGCCCCCGTAATCAACATGGTTGAAATGCAGGGAAACATTGAAAAATCGAAAAATTCAAGATTTCTAAGATTTCCAATTTCAAGATTTCCAAAGGCTATAGGCTTACCTTTTGGGTGAAAAAATGCACCCACATTCAAGTTTGTGGAAATGCGGGGAAAGATGTAAAAATCAAGAAATTCAAGATTTCCAAAGTGCGAAACGTTTTGGGTGAAAAATGCACCCACATTCAACTTTGTGGAAATGCGGGGAAAAATCGAAAAGTCGAGACGTTCAAGATTTCCAAAGTGTGAAACGTTTTGGATGAAAAAATGCACCCACTTTGTGGAAATGCGGGGAAAGATGGAAAAATCGAGATGTTCAAGATTTCCAAAGTGTGAAACGTTTTGGTGAAAAAATGCACCCACATTCAACCTTGTGGAAATGCGGGGAAAGATGGAAAAATCGAGATGTTCAAGATTTCCAAAGGGTGAAACCTTTTGGGTGAAAAATGCACCCACATTCAACTTTGTGGAAATGCGGGGAAAGATGGAAAAGTCGAGATGTTCAATATTTCCAAAGGGGGAAAACTTTTGGGTGAAAAAATGCACTCACATTCAACTTTGTGGAAATGCGGGGAAAGATGGAAAAATCGAGATGTTCAAGATTTCCAAAGGGTGAAGCCTTTTGGGTGAAAAATGCACCCACGATCAACTTTGTGGAAATGCGGGGAAAGATGGAAAAATCGAGATGTTCAAGATTTCCAAAGGGTGAAACCTTTTGGGTGAAAAAATGCACCCACATTCAACTTTGTGGAAATGCGGAGAAAGATGGAAAAATCGAGATGTTCAAGATTTCCAAAGTGTGAAACGTTTTGGTGAAAAAATGCACCCACATTCAACCTTGTGGAAATGCGGGGAAAGATGGAAAAATCGAGATGTTCAAGATTTCCAAAGGGTGAAACCTTTTGGGTGAAAAATGCACCCACATTCAACTTTGTGGAAATGCGGGGAAAGATGGAAAAATCGAGATGTTCAAGATTTCCAAAGGGGGAAAACTTTTGGGTGAAAAAATGCACTCACATTCAACTTTGTGGAAATGCGGGGAAAGATGGAAAAATCGAGATGTTCAAGATTTCCAAAGGGTGAAACCTTTTGGGTGAAGAAATGCACCCGCATTCAACTTTGTGGAAATGCGGGGAAAGATGGAAAAATCGAGATATTCAAGATTTCCAAAGGGTGAAACCTTTTTGGTGAAAAAATGCACCCACATTCAACTTTGTGGAAATGCGGGGAAAGATGGAAAAATCGAGATGTTCAAGATTTCCAAAGGGTGAAACCTTTTGGGTGAAAAAATGCACCCACATTCTACTTTGTGGAAATGCGGGGAAAGATGGAAAAGTCGAGATGTTCAATATTTCCAAAGGGGGAAAACTTTTGGGTGAAAAAATGCACTCACATTCAACTTTGTGGAAATGCGGGGAAAGATGGAAAAATCGAGATGTTCAAGATTTCCAAAGGGTGAAGCCTTTTGGGTGAAAAATGCACCCACGATCAACTTTGTGGAAATGCGGGGAAAGATGGAAAAATCGAGATGTTCAAGATTTCCAAAGTGTGAAACGTTTTGGTGAAAAAATGCAACCACATTCAACCTTGTGGAAATGCGGGGAAAGATGGAAAAATCGAGATGTTCAAGATTTCCAAAGGGTGAAACCTTTTGGGTGAAAAATGCACCCACATTCAACTTTGTGGAAATGCGGGGAAAGATGGAAAAGTCGAGATGTTCAATATTTCCAAAGGGGGAAAACTTTTGGGTGAAAAAATGCACCCACATTCAACTTTGTGGAAATGCGGGGAAAGATGGAAAAATCGAGATATTCAAGATTTCCAAAGGGTGAAACCTTTTGGGAGAAAAAATGCACCCACATTCAACTTTGTGGAAATGCGGGGAAAGATGGAAAAATCGAGATGTTCAAGATTTCCAAAGGGTGAAACCTTTTGGGTGAAAAAATGCACCCACATTCAACTTTGTGAAAATGCGGGGAAAGATGGAAAAATCCAGAAATTCAAGCCTTCAAAAGGGTGAAACCTTCTGGGTGAAAAATGCACCCACATTCTACTTTGTGGAAATGCGAGGAAAGATGGAAAAGTCGAGATGTTCAATATTTCCAAAGGGGGAAAACTTTTGGGTGAAAAAATGCACTCACATTCAACTTTGTGGAAATGCGGGGAAAGATGGAAAAATCGAGATGTTCAAGATTTCCAAAGGGTGAAGCCTTTTGGGTGAAAAATGCACCCACGATCAACTTTGTGGAAATGCGGGGAAAGATGGAAAAATCGAGATGTTCAAGATTTCCAAAGGGTGAAACCTTTTGGGTGAAAAATGCACCCACATTCAACTTTGTGGAAATGCGGGGAAAGATGGAAAAGTCGAGATGTTCAGTATTTCCAAAGGGGGAAAACTTTTGGGTGAAAAAATGCACTCACATTCAACTTTGTGGAAATGCGGGGAAAGATGGAAAAATCGAGATGTTCAAGATTTCCAAAGGGTGAAACCTTTTGGGTGAAGAAATGCACCCGCATTCAACTTTGTGGAAATGCGGGGAAAGATGGAAAAATCGAGATATTCAAGATTTCCAAAGGGTGAAACCTTTTGGGTGAAAAAATGCACAAACATTCAACTTTGTGGAAATGCGGGGAAAGATGGAAAAATCGAGATGTTCAAGATTTCCAAAGGGTGAAAGCTTTTGGGTGAAAAAATGCACCCACATTCAACTTTGTGGAAATGCGGGGAAAGATGGAAAAATCCAGAAATTCAAGCCTTCAAAAGGGTGAGACCTTCTGGGTGAAAAATGCACCCACATTCTACTTTGTGGAAATGCGAGGAAAGACAGAAAAGTCGAGATATTCAAGATTCAAAAAGCTGTAGGCTTACCTTTTTGGTGAAAAATGCGCTCGCAATCAACTTTGTGTGAATGCGAGGAAAAAAGAAAACTCGAGAAATTGAACGCAGGTATTCGGTTTTGCAACCAAGTATTCCACCACAGACCCACGGCACTGCTCGAAGCAGCTTTGGAAAAAGACCCTACTTTGTAAACATATCGATGGATGTAAATAAAAAATTACCAGGGGGCGTGCCGGAATCGAACCTATGTGTTCTGCGTGGCAGTCATTATTCTACCACGGAGCCTCGCCAGCGCTTTAAAGCAGTGGCGCAGGCAGGAATTTTTTTTCGGGGAGGGGGGGGGGGGGGGAGGGCAAGCCCTTGATTTGACGTGGGGTCCAAGCAGGTAAGTGTAGTCGAGTGTCATATCGTGCTCTGTGAGGCACCGCAGAAACAAATTTCGGGGGGGGGGGGGGGCATGGTCCCGGTGTGCCCTGCCCCCTCTGGCTACGCCACTGCTTTAAAGTACTTTGGAAAAATATCCTACTCTGTAAGCATATCGATGGATCTCAATGAAAAATTATCAGGGGTTGCATCGAACCCAAGTATTCTGCGTGGCACTCAAGTATTCTACCACTGAACCTCTCAAGCTCTTTAAAAGTGCTTTGGAAAAAGACTACTCTGCAAGCATATCGATGGATGTTAATAGAAAATTATCAGGGGTCGTGGCGGAATCGAAACCAGGTATTCTGCGTGGAACTCAAGTATTCTACCACAGAGCCTTGTCAGCACTGTTGGATCTAGATGTCCTTTAGATGGCATTGCTATGGAGTGTCTGTCAATCTTTTGTTTTTTTTTCCTCGACCTTTGCGCAGGTCTGCGTTTCGGGTTTTCGACGTCTTTACATTAGGATATCTTTGTTTGTTGCTGGTTCCCAGATACCAGGATTGTGATCTTCTTTTTAAAAATCTCGTCTGTTCATGCCTGCACGTGCGGTGCGTGGAATGTTCTGCGCATGTCCTCCAAGAGCCTTTATATTGTGAAGCCTTTATGAAAATAAACTTAGTTGTGAGTTGGCGTTCTTTCTGTCCCTTCTTGTTTCTTCTCAGTTGCAACCTGGCGCCACGTATTTAAAGTAACTGACCAATGGACGCAACTTCTTGCCCCTTGTCCTCCCCTCCCTGCGTAGCTTTCATCGCGCTGGCTGGTACGAAAAGAGAGAAAGCGCTTGAAGGAGTACTGACACGAGTTTGAAGTGCAGCAAAACGGACGTTTTTGGCTTCCTTGGCATGTAGTGTCAACGCTCTCCCCACACCGCATCCGGGAAACACGTATAAATATTTAAGTTTGATTTTGAAGTTTTCATCTCCCAGCATCTGCAAGGCAGCTTCACCGCATGGAGAGCCCTATCACGTTTCTAGTCGGCTCACTTGGTTTGCGAAGTCTGGGTTCTGCATGCAGCCTAAATCACAGAAATCGCTGTCGGAGGCACTGGACGACAGTTCACTCATCATGAACCACGTTCGACTGACAGCAAAGGACAGCAGGTGCATATTTCGTGGGTTGCAGTCTGCCCGTGACGTCACGGGCAGACTTGACACGTCACTATGAAGCCGCCCTCTCGAAACCGAAACCGAAATTGCTGGTTGAAAGAAGCGGTATTAAAAATATATGCAATGCATCCCCAGTCACCACGACACTCTTTTTAGGGTTCTCGACACCCGTGCTTTCATTAAGGGCGCGACAAATCCCTGTAACTCCGCTCGCACTTGACGGATTCTAAAAATTTTTCCGGCAGTCGATTCGTGAGGTAATAAGTTCTTCTAATGAAGCCATTCGATGGTTACATAGAAAAGTGTTGCAGGGCCCCTTTAAAAGATGCCGAAAAAGTATCAGTTAGTACATGTTACAGTTGCGGCGAAAATTCGCATGGGGTGTCCCTATAATTTTGATGGCAATAAAGCCGTCGCTCGCGAAAGCACGAGAAACAAAGACGCCATGAAATGCTTATGCTTAGGCGCCGCAACGGGCCCCTTGTTAACAGTAAAGAGCAGGGCTCTGGGCTGCACTATATACGCAGTAGGAGGGACACCGTACTTGTCCCTTTTGCATTTTTTTTCTTGTGCCAAGGCGAGTGCGGTCTTTTT
Organism: Rhipicephalus sanguineus; assembly: GCF_013339695.2. NCBI lineage: Eukaryota > Metazoa > Arthropoda > Arachnida > Ixodida > Ixodidae > Rhipicephalus > Rhipicephalus sanguineus. Next base: position 141,910,546 of record NC_051177.1, on the reverse strand, counting down.
ATTTTTTTTTTCACATGTGACAACGTATAACAAATTAAGCCACAGCATGCGGAGAGGCAGAACGTTGTATCAAAGTACTCACGCACCGTATAATACAAGTGAAAACCAAGCGCTGCCCTTTCTTTAGCGATGACGTTTTGTTGCTGAAGGCTGAATTTCGATAACGGGGTCGTGGGAAAAGCCATAATGATGCGCTATAATTGGGATTTCAATGTAAAGAGAATACTTTATGCCCTTGTGCTCGAGGGGAAAGCTTACAGGCCTATTACGGCGACTGAATGGTATAGACTTCTTCGACGAGTGGAAATGAAGCAATGGAGGATTTCACGCCGACCAATTGGCGCACAGGTGCGCACAATAGTCCTTACGTTAGATGGATGAGTCCATGAGACGCAGGTATGTTGGCAGGCCACTTATTCGTCCCAGACACTTGAATGTTCTCGCACGGCTTCGCTTTTCCTTTCTTTACGAAAGTTCATATCTGCAGTGAATAGGGCTGTCTTTGCATTGAAACTTCATATTATGTATAGCGCTTTGACACAAAACTTATCATGCGCAGCTTATTGCTAAAACTTCGGCCTTATCTTCCTCATCTTCCCCTAAACATCTGCTTTTTTGTGCGATGAAATTGAATTATGTGCAAATAAGATTCTGACAACGACAGGCACCACCTGCACTGATGCTAGATCCAATAAATAAGTATTTACGTAACAGATATATGTTTGCACATCATATCTGTTTCTTCTTGCTATCTTTATTAGATGCGAAGCAGCTCTTTGACTCACGTGTGTAACACCGTACGTTACGTGCGTCCGTACGAATGCGCCGCAACGCGTTCCCCTCGCCGTAGGCGTTGGAGCGTTGCCAAGTAGGTCACGCCACAGCTTTGCGTTGACGTCACGCTCCCTTCGCACGCTTCCCTCGCAGGTGCGCGCTGACGTCACTCTCTTCCTCACCCGCAGCATGCTCGCCGTAGCACCCGCAGCTGCCGGCTGCTCCGCCCGCTCGCAACACCTCTGAACGTGTCACTTCTCTCTCGCTTCACCCGTGGTAGTCAAGGCGAAACGCGCGCCTGCTCTGGTCCGGCGCCCGTGTCTCGACTCTGAAGAAACAACGACTACGAAGTGAAGCAAAACTGCTAGCCGGCCTAGTTGGAACGAATTCATTGTAGCACTTGCGCGAAAACAAACGGGGACGAAGAAAGGAGACTTTCTTCGTCCCCGTTTGTTTTCGCGCAAGTGCTACAATGACTACGAAGTATTGCCAAACACTTTAATGAAACTTACACGAAACCCAACCCGCCTCCCGTGTCTTTGCGTTTCAAACAAACGTTTACTCGAGTAAACGCTACACCGAGTTTCGCTTCAAACCGTTCTTCCAGCACCCGCGTCGACGCCCGTTTCAACCGGGTCAACGCCGTGCGCACCGCTGCTGCTTCGCATCCCATCGGGTTCCCTTGGGGGAGATGGTCCAAGTTTTCAAAGCGTTTTTTTTTTTTAATTTAGAAAGTTTGCCCAACGGCCTACACAGTTAAATGTATGAATGGAGGCCAGTTCCCGCGATATACATCAACAGTATTCTGTGGTTGAGCCCATAGAGCCACAAATCATAGTCAGGTGGTCTCGTTGGATCAAGGCCACCTGTTTTCGGATAGCGCCGTCCTATCCGGTTCAGGTCATGGCATGTTCATAAGCGCATGCTCGATGGTATTCGCGGACCCTTCAGCTGTACAATACGGGCTAGAATTCCCAAATGGTCCATGGAGTTGTTGTGGCCAGGCATATGCCACCCATGGAGTAAGTGTCGCTCCCACACGAAGTCTGCGCAACACCACCTCCTCCTGGCGGGTAAGGCCGCCTGGGACCACTCGGTTGAATAAAATCACGTGTGGTGCGGCGAAGAATCTCCTTGCGGTGGAGGAAATCATCCCGAGAAAGGCGCTTTTAGAGTGGGTGGCAGCTCGCTGTGGGTGGCGGTGTCAGCTTGCATGTGAGCGGAAATAGTGTCCCGTGGTGTCCACTGTATCCGTAGCTGACTGGGCATCTGTGCAGTTGTGCGGTGTATTTCGTCTGCGAAAGGGTGGGCATTGTATTCTTAAAATCCTAATTTGACTGTTAGCACAGGTGCATTCTTAGCTATCCTATTGTATCCCGTAAATTATCTATAGGTCTCTGTGAGGGCTGGGCAGAGATATTTAGAAAAGTATTCCGGAATACAGATATCGAAATATATGTGCTGTAAGCCTAAAATAGAGATACTGAGATACATTTGCCTTTGACGTTACGGGATATTTCGGAGATACTTTTGCAAAAAGAAGAAAAAGTATCCCAGAATACAGATGCATGAATACAGATACCAGAATACGGATAATTCAATAATTTCATATTTCAGCGACGATGACGCTCCGTAGAGACAATTATTAAGAACAGCACAATATCGTGATTATCGTCGCAGCGCATTGAAATTTTCAAGTCACGCATATCGCTCGAAGAGCTAACGATCACTAGTGAATTAAGAAAAAAGTATATTCAGAAACTGCAGAGTAAGCGGCAATAGCGCTAGCTATAACTAATTCTCAATCTGATCTGATTCTCAGTGATTCAAAAACAGCCATTCGAAATCTGGCGAGGGGCAGAATATCGGTCACCCCCGCACGATTGCTGCATCGAGCCGCGGAGCGAGAAATTCGGGAAATAGAAATTGTCTGGGTACCAGCACACTTTGGAAACCCTGGGAACGAGGCGGCTCACCTGAATGCTCGAGGTTTCGTCAGCCGGAGAGAGGAGCCGCCCGTTCCGGGGAGGTCCGCGAGAGATGGGCTGGTGTCCTTTCACGACATCACCAATCATTATAAGCTAGAACGGAGGCTTTATCCGCACCCGCACAAGCGGTTGACCAAGGCGCAGGAATGTGTCTGGAGAAAACTGCAGACGCGATCTTTTCCCAGTTGATCAAAGTATAAACGGAGGAGATTAAGCTCCAATGCAAATGGTGCCAGGCAGTGGCAACATATATAGCCATATACTGTGGGAATGTAGCATGGTGCCGCCGCCGGCGGATATTATGCGTGATCCCTCTCTCGAGCCGGAGGCCGTGTTGACCAGCTCAGACCCAGTCGTCCAGACAAGGGTCGTGGAGTGGGCCACACAGGTCGCTGTCAACCTTGGGTTGATGGCCATCTGTGATGTGCGCGCACATGTATCGCCTTTTGTTTATGTTGCCCATTGAACAAAAGACTTCAATGGGGGCCTGTGTGATGTGCGCGCAGAAGATCCGCAATGCTCCTGTGGGATGTGATAGAAGAGAAAGCAGACGACGACGACGACGACGACTACGACGCCGGTGCTCACGCAAGAATGCGCCAACTCTCTTAGCTGGGGGCTGAAGAAGAAGAAACAGAGGTGGCAGACGGGATCGGTTCGCTGCTCACCGAGCGCTGGACGTTCCCTCGATCTGGGGGTTGTGGCCAAAGTTTCTGTGGTTACTGCTTAATTTTTATCTTGCTCAGTGCTCATTTAGTGCTCTTGCCAATCAGTGAGTGCTTTTTGCGCTTGTAAGAACAGACATGCCGTTTTCCTCACCTGGACCAGGGGCTTTCCTCTGGTCCGCTTCTCTTCCGCCGCAGGAGATACCAGTGGCCCTGTTCTTGCGAAACGGCATCTCTTCTGTTCCTGTGGCCCTTGTCCCAACCCATGATGGTAACATAAGGATGAAGAATCCCAAAGTAATACAAGCGGAGCTGCGAGCCGCCACAGCACACTTTCAGACCATTTCGGAGGTCCGCCAGTTCGGCAGGGGAGGTATCCTCTGCTTTTCGTCTGACCAGCTTTGTGTTCAGGACCTACTGAAGTGTTCTATGTTCGCTTCCAATCCGGTGAGCGCATTCATCCCACCTCACTTAGCATGTGTGAGAGGACTTTTGCGTGGTGTTGACGTCAACATGACTCCGTCGGAGGTATTAGAGATGTTTGCAGAGGCTGGTGCAATTTCAGTGTTTAGGTGTGGGGCGAGTTATTGATAAGGCTAAAGTCCCTACCGAGTCGGTGATTGTAACTTTTGCTGGGTCGAATCGACCAACGGAAATTAAGGCGTGGCCTCTTATCTACCGCGTTGAAGCGCTTTCGCCTCGACCCCTGCAGTGTGTAAAATGCTGGCGCTATGGCCACACGATGAAAGGGTGCAGATCTGCTCTCAGATGCCGTATGTGTGGTGAGCCTCGCAGTGCAAGTGATTGCCAAAGCAAAGAAGAAAAATGTTGTCTCTGTGATGAAGCGCACAGTGCGGACTATCCCAACTGCTCTGCAAAGGCAAGAGAAATCCGCATTCTCGAAATTGTAGATCGTAGACGCTGCTCCCGAAAAGAGGCCTTAGCTGAAATTCAGAACAGGAGTCAGGGATATGCCGGCGTAGCAGCCCGTAATACATCAATGGAAGCGGCTTTTTCCCAATCCATAGCGGACGTGGTTTAAAGAGCAATAGAAAAGGCTATGGAGCACCTTGCTGCACACATTTGTGAGTCTCTGTCACAAATTTTAGCCAACCAGATGGCTCGCACATTTGGGACGCCGGGGGATGATGGGATAACTTCTCAAACCGCAGAGCTTCCACGATCCCTGAATGACACAGCACCTACAATCACGCCGTCGTATGCTTACCATGCAGGACCCTCTCTAGTTGGCAACCAGTGCCAAAATAATGATATTAATGATGAAACCCAGGAGCCTGACGACATGGACTTGGACCCTAAATCGCTAAAACGATCTAGATCCCCTCTATCGAAGAAAACAGGCTCACCGAAACATTCAAAAAACAAAAAATACCTGAAGGACAAGGAAAGCCTTTCTAAGGTAGATTTCTTAAAAGAATCCATTTCAGACAAGGCGGTCTCGGAATCAATTCTTTCGACAAAATAGGGTCACTCAAAATTCTCCACTGGAACTGTCGCTCTATTCACTCGTCAATAACAGATCTAATATATTTGTCTTCTAAATTCACACCAGATATAATTGCATTGCAGGAGACCTGGCTCTCCGTACATAATGTTTTTCATTTAAACAGTTACCGATCTTTTAGACTAGACCGTCCATCGAGAGGTGGAGGCTTAGCATTCTTTATCTCAAACAGAATTAGTATAAAGGCGAAAATCTCCTACAAGTATATGTCTCCTGAATGTGAAATGTTCGCAATAGACATTACATTACCAAGATGCCAACCTTTCTCGCTAGTTAATGCGTACTTTCCTGAGGGTGTCCAAGACACAAGACGGTTAGATATTGCAATCAGTTCGTGGTGCAAGGAAAAAATTTTAGTTGGGGATTTTAATTCCCATCATACGTGCTGGGGTTTTAAAACTGATCAGTGTGGCAAACGATTGTGGGAGTGGTCAGCAGACAATAATCTTTCGTGCCTAAACGCGAGAACTCCCACGTTTATTCGCAATCGATGCCGATCGACCTTAGATCTAAGTTTCGTAAGTACGGCTATTTCTAGCTCGTCCTGGACAGCGCTGGACTGTGCCACAAACAGTGATCATTTTCCAATAACTTTCGAGATTTCTTGCCCAATAACCCCGCCTTGTTCTCAAGTTCAAGTCTTTGTGAATTATAATAAGTTTAAAAATAACCTGAAATCAGCGTTATCATCTCACTCTCAAGAGAGTAACGATTTGAAAGCGATGAAATTAAACGCGGTTATTAAACGAGCCTACAAACGAGCTGAATTTACTGTCGAATCTGCCAATAGAGCACCGTATAGTCCTTGGTGGAATGCAGAATGCACACGAGATCACCGTCGACGCAAGGCAGCTTGGAAGCAGCTCATTCATAATCAATCCCCTAAAAATTGGTCTGATTATAAATTCATAGCGGCTAGTTTTAAACGCACCGTTGCCCAAGCAAAAGAGGACTACGATCGCAGACACTACGAGTTCCTCTCTAACCCTAAAAATAAAAAGCACTGTTTAGATACATGAGAACAAGGAAAATACTGCCGTCTCCAGTTAATTCGGATTACGAACTCCTATCGACAGCGGAAATGACTACTGCTCTTGAGTTAATTGCTACAGGACTGGAGAATAGATTCACATCGACTATACCAAATAATTGGCAAAATTGTACAATCACGACAGATTTTGATAAAGTTACCATGTCCGAACTATCCCACGTGATTAAGCAGTTACCCTTTTCAGCTCCAGGCCCCGATGGAGTTACAGTGCAAATGATCCAAATTTTATTCAAGTTATCTCCTAGTGAAATTCTTAATGTTATAAATTATTCTTTAAATTATGCCTGGATCCCTTATGATTGGAAACTAGCGAAGATAATTCCGATACCTAAGAAACAGGGATCAGGTTTAAACATAGAAAATATTAGACCAATATCATTGACTTCAAACATGGTCAAACTCATAGAGAGGGTCCTGCATGGCAGAATAACTATTTGGATGGAAAATAAGTCAATATTAAAACCTCAGCAAATTGGCTTTAGATCCGATTGTTCAATCTGGTGTGCACATGCAGACTTAGAGAGCCGTATACAACTTGCTAGAAAACGTAGACAATATGCCGCACTAGTGACACTCGACATTGCTAAAGCATACGACTGCGTTGAGCATTCCATTTTACTTAACAGACTACAGGTCTTAAATTTTCCACAATATATGACGGCGTGGGTAGGAGAATTTTTAAAATCACGGGAATTTTATTGTGTCACGGATGGGTGCTCTTCATCTAAATACAAACAGAGTCGCGGAGTTCCCCAAGGAGCGGTTCTATCTCCACTTTTATTTAATATACTAATGAGTTCAATTCCAACCTGTCAGAATATCTATGTCTATGTGTATGCAGACGATATAGCATTTTTTGCAGCCGACAGTGATATTTATGTTCTACAGCAAAAATTGCAAATCTACATGAACATGTTGGAAATATGGCTGCGGTCGATATCAATGGCATTAAATGTAAGCAAGAGTGCTCTCCTGGTGTTTCCTATAGCAGGTTCGATTTCACTCTCTATTGCATATAAACAGGAACCTATTCCGCAAGTAGACTCTTTAAAATATTTGGGTGTTTTATACAACGAAAAACTTAACTGGAGTCCACATATCGAGTACATTGCAGCTAAGGCGCAACGGGCTTTGGGCTTATTGCGCAGAATGAGCAATCGCAAATTTGGTGTACGTAGGGACACAATGATAATGGTATATAAGATGTATATGCGTCCAATATTAGAATTTGGATGTGTGTTGTTCTCGGGTGGACCAGCTTACAAAATTAAGCCGTTGATTATCTTGGAGCGGGAAGCTCTGCGCTTGTGTATGGGGCTCCCTAGGTTTGCAGCAGTTACTGTTATGTATCAGGAAGCGCGTCTGCCTTCATTGCTCTGTCGATTCCGTGTTTTAACAGTACAGACATTTCTAAAATTTTATAGCTTGCCGGTAAGAAGAGCGGAATATGTTTTTATCAGTGACCCAGATTCCTTCTTTCTCGCTCATTGGCCACGATATCACACACCACAGATAATCTTCGTACAAAAGAAACTGGAAATTATAAATGTCAACATCAGAGAGATAATTGTAACCAATAGCTCAAATCAGGTTCTTATGATAGATTACGAAGAGATTTTTCCTCCAAAATCAAAATTTCAATCCCAAAAATTCTTAGAGAACAGGTTAGAGGATTTTCTGATACATGCACAAACACGAAACGTAATAGCCACTGATGCTTCCGTGAACGAAGAAGGGCCGGCGTAGGAATTGTCTCCCAGTCGCTGGGCTGGTCATTCGCTGTGAGGTTACCCGATTTTACTCCGGTTTTCGAAGCTGAACTCATGGCCGTCATCATGGCACTGCGAAAACTCCCGACAGACGAGATCAGGGCGATAATAATAACTGATTCGCTCTCCGTATGCACAGCACTTACAGCTTCACATAACTCTCGTGCCCTCAAGACATTTCGATCTTTAGTTCCGTCTCAGCTGAAGCACCTAAAACTAGTGTGGGTCCCAGGTCACTGTGGCTTAAAATTAAATGAAACGGCTGATGCTTTAGCGCGCGCATCGCTAGATCTCCCAATAATCCAGGTTCTTCCAGTGGTAGAATATTTCACCGCAATCAGATACAGAAAATCGGCAATTCACACTGATAGGATGGAAACAATAACAACGTGGACGGAATACAAACATCTCAACTTCCCATGGAAGTCTCATTGGAGCCAATCTAGACAATCTGAAGTTACGATCACCAGATTTCGATGCCGTGTCCCCCCATTAAATCTATACTTACACAGAGCTGGTCTGACGATATCGCCCCTATGTCGATTCTGCGGAGAGTGCACGTTAAAGAACCCCAGGTGGTCAAAATTTCCGGAGCCCTCCACTACGGCGTCTCTCATAATCATATCGTGGTTTTGGGACGTTAAACCCCAGGTATTAATTAATTCTGCGGAGAATTAGAAAATATTGCGCATTTCTTTTTGTCATGCCGCAGATATTCAATTATTAGATCACGACTGCTCATTACTCCGCTGTTAAAAAATAGGCTTAAACTTAACTGAAGAAATTATACTAAGCTTCGGAGCCTCAGGGTTGGGATACTGCCATAGGGATGCCTTCAATGCCGTGTGTAATTTCATGCAAAACACTAAACGTGTACCTTTTTAATCTTCCTTCAAAAACGCTGTTAATTAAAATGCGGTTCAATATATCTAATCTCACCAAATTGTTCTGATCAGGTTAATACGGCTGTCTGAAATACGAGCGCAATAGCATAATTTTTGAAGTATTAATTTGATGTCTTATTTATTGTTACCATTTCTACTCTTAATTTTTTTAACCATTTTACATTCTTCGAATAAGATTTTAAGCTTCAACTACATATTCTTGGCCCATCCCCCAGAGTGGGTACGTGCCATAGAAAAGTAGGCAAAACAAACAAAGACGGGACTCGGCGTTTGATACAGTCGGGTGACCGGACCCGCGTGTCGACGCTTTGGGAAGCGGTCCACGAGTTGGAGCCAAGGTCTTCACGTGGCCGCTGACGTCCTCCGACGCTTCGCTTCAGCAAGACACCATGTTTCTCGGCATTCCTCGCACCCCATCGTCGACCTCAAGAGTTCCCGCACCGGTCGTCTCCTCTCGTCGCCCGAAGCACTGGACTCACCGATGGGTGAGCCCATGTTAGCTGACTTTCCTAAGGACGCTCGCTGTTTAGAAACTGTTTGTAGTTAGTTCTTTCTGTGTTTGCTGTGTTTTCTTTTGTGTGTGTGTGTGCCTTTCGTTCATGTTTTTATAAAGTGTGTGTGAAAACCTGCAAGCAGCCTCGTCGGTTTATTAGGAACGTCCACGTTCTTGAAGATTTTAAGAACCTCACCGTTCCCATTACACCATCTAACACGGAATCATCCGCAGCTGCTTTCTGACGAAATAAAGGTTTTCCATACCATAGGCCTACATTAGTTTGCACGCGCGAACTGTTTGGGTGAAAAGACTGCTGCATTAATTGCTTATAGGGGCCCTCCAACACTTTTTCAGCATGGTCAGAGAACGCTGCCGCCCGGTAGTCGAGGCTCCCGAGAACACGCGAGCCAAACATTATAGCGCAGCACGCGGCCTGGAATTTGCAATAAATTCTCGAAGTCAGCTAAAAAGCGCTTCCTCTTCTCTCGACAAAAATGATGCTTACGGCGTCACTGACACAAGTTCCACGCCATTGGATGATTTGAACATGGCGCGCTCGGTAGTTACTGCGGCCGCCGCGGGTGGCCGTCACTAGCGCACGCGCACGCATGATCGCACTGAAAGTACGCCGCCCGTTCGAAGAAAAAAAAAAAGAGAAAAGGGGCTTAAGGTCACGAGGCGCGCGTGACGTGCCTTCTTCCCCCATGCCACCCCTCCTCCCTGCGTAGCTTCCAGCGCTTTCGTCAGGACGAGAGAAGAGAGAAAGCATTTGCAACGTGCGACAAATCTTTGTAACTCCGCTCGTACTGGACGGATTCTAAAAATTTTTGCGCTGGTCGATGCGTGAGGAAATAAGCTCCTTTAGTGAAGCAATTCCATAGCTACTTGGAAAAGTGTTGCAGGGACCCTTTAAGCAACAGCAATTTCCCAACTAGGCTGCCTTCAGGACAGTGTCTCTTCGGTCTCTACACAAGACTAACGAACGAGAAAAGTCTCTCTACTGCTGTAGACGAGCACAGGTTTGTGTTCTTTCTTTCATTCCTTCTTTCTTTATTGGTTTATTTAGGATAATATTGAAATTGTCCTAGGGGACATGGCTAAAGGCAAACATTACCTGACCGGGCAGTGCCACACATAACGTTATTACGAATAAATACCGCCTTCATGACGGGAAGGTCCTGCAGCATGGAGACGTCTTTTCTGGGGTCATCTAGGTGCCGAAACCGATCCACTCTAACATTGGAAATTTTATGCGTGTGGGAATCCCTTCGCCAGCCTTCCTCTGTGGCTGACCGGCGACGCGCCTTTTCTTGGCTTACCACAAAAAAATTGGCCGCGTATCTGCGTGCTTCGCTGCAAATGTCGTCTAAAGACGATAGAAGAGGCGCTGCGTGAGATATGGACGCCATCTGGCAATACGTCGGGAAACACGAGTGCTGTGTTGCGGGCTGGTAGTCCCGGCGCAGCGGCAGGCGAAGACCGGCGGTGACCAACGCGACCGGTGGGGACGCCGGCCAGCCCGAACACGCTGTTTGGCGCGATGAGCCGAAGGAGAAGAAACGTCCGCACTCAACGAGTACTCTCCACAAACTCTCTTACTTACACGTCGCCTGGGTAAAACAGGAATGCCAGAGCGGCGCCCCCTGTCATTCGTACAATGCAATACTGAACCGAAACCGAAACACAACATGAGCTTGTGCAGAGGGCACGGAGGAAGACAAGTTTCAGCGCAGTCGCATTTTCAGCGCACCTTAAGAAACTAGGGTTGTAACATTGTAGGGCGAGTAGGGCCAGAAGGACCGTCAAGACGAAAACCTGCCTCCTCAGTCGTATTCGCCTGGAACGTTGGTGTGGCTTCGCGTTCCCTCCTCCGCTCCCGGCCTTTCCACAAAGCTACTGCCTAAGTACGAAGGCCCCTACCGCGTCCTACGTCAAGCATCCCCAGTTAACTATATGATTGAGCCTGTTCAATCATCTACGGACCGCCGTCGTCGCGGCCGCGAGACTGTTCACGTCGATCGACTGAAGCCGCATTATGACCCACCAGTTGTACCTGTTCCTTAGGTCGCCAGGATGGCTCCTTTTCCGCGGGGGAGTGATTTGTAACATGGTAGGGCGCAGACAAGAACGCCTGCGAAAGAAGAAGACGAAGACGGTTGTTGTTAGGGTGCCTTGATGCGCGTTTTGTCCGCTTTAGGGTGAGGACATCTGCGGCGTCTACTGCGGCGCGGCTGCCATATTTTAGCCCACGGCTTCTTACCGGCGTCTCACCCCTCTACGGCAGCTGCGCTGAGAGGCACGAGACGCGGGGCAAAAAGTGGCGTCGTGGCGGCATCAGCCCCTTCAAAGAATGGCAACACCCTAAGGGGGGCGCACACATCGAGGCACACTAGTTGTTGTTGGCGCTCGCGCTTGCTCGGCTTGGACCGCTGATCGCTTCAGCTGTGGCAATCTTTTAATAAACGCGTTACTGCCTCAACGTTAAACGCATACCATCAAAGTCTTTAAAATTGCGTTTCTATGTATTTTCTGTTAAAGGAACAGACCGCCTAATACTTACCTAGTGATGTTGCGCCTCAGATATGCGTAATGTTTGCTTTTTGATCAACAATGTACACAAGTATGAACCTAGTCAGCCGTTCACGATGGCTGGCCCTTGGGCAAGTGGTTCAACTTTGGCCGAGTGGCTGAATCGAGGGACGCGCCGACAAACAGAAAGACAGACAGAAGGACAGACAGAAAGACAGACCAAAATTTCTGCGTTTAAGTTCCCCAAGAAAGACTATCGTCTTTAAAAAAGTCTTCCTTTCCCCCTTCGAAATACACGGTCAGATCATTCCCACTAAAAGTAACGAGATACCCATGTCCTGCACAGTATCGCGATATAATCGATACATCGTAAATGTATGTCACTACTGAGATACAAATACATTTTTCAAATGTATTAAAGTGTAATAAAATGTGGTTTTGCCTGGTTTGTGGCACATGCACAGTCAAGGGGGTTCTGTGAGAGGGCATTGGCGACGTTATTTAGCCCCCCAGCGCGATGCCGCACGTCGAAATCGTATTCTTGCGGCGTGATTATCCACCGGGCAAACTTGTGCTTTAGTTGCTGTTTGGAAGACATCCATGCTATTGCAGCATTACCAGTCACCGCCGTGAATTTGCGCCCGAAAAGATCATTTGCGCCCGAAAAGGAATTAATCATCGACACTCCATACCACTGCAAGAGATTCCAGCTCATTGAAGTGATAGTAGCACTGCGTGTCTGAATGTTTCCGGCTGGCAAAGCGACGACATGTTCTATGCCATCTGGATCGCGCTGCACTAGCACTGCCCCTTGACCAACTTGGCTGGCATCGGTGTGCACTTCGGTGGTCCAGTCATCATCGAAGTGACAATATTGGGTAAAGTGAGCTTTCGTTTTATCGTTCGAAAAGCATTTTCTTGCAAGGCGCCCCATTCCTACCTAGCGTCCTTTTTAAGAAGACCGCTCAAGGGAGCTGCGATCGAAGTGAAATGAGGAATAAACCTTCGGAAATACGAAGCCATACCTATAGAGAGAGAGAGAAATAATAAAATGAGAGAAAGGCAGGGAGGTCAACCAGAATTGTAGCATCCGGTTTGCTACCCTACACTAGGGGGAGGGGGAAAGGAAAGCAGGCAGAAGAGCAGGCGCATACCCATAAATTACTGAACCTGTTTCAAGGAGGTTGGTGTGGGATACTCCGACACCGCAGCGATACGCACCGGGAGTAACTGAATGCCGATAGGGGATATATTACGTCCAAGGTATGGGATCTTGGGCAGTCCAAATTGGCACGTCTCTGGGTTTAAACGGAATCCTGCTTCATGCGAAGATGTTCGTACGCTGTCTTGCCAACGACCAGGATGTCGTCCAGGTATACAACACAGGCTTGACTCTTCAGAGATCCTAGCACTGAATTCATCGCACGCTGAAATGTGCTAGGAGCCGTTCGCAGTCCAAACGGCATGCGGTTGAATTCATACAAGCCCGAAGGAGTGCGAAAAGCAGTGTTACATTTATCTTCCTCCGCGTCGTTGATCTGCCAGTATCCTGCGCGTAAATCAAGGGACGAAAATAACTTGCAGTGGAGTACTGTATCAACAGCGTCCAGGGCTTAAAAGTCAGGGGGGCCCGGGGGGGCCCGACCCCCCCTCGGCAGGTCAACTGTAGCACTGCGGCACTCATTTGACAAGCTCTAGTGTTAACTTTTTTTGTTTTAGGGGCGTAGCTCCTCTTAGTCTAACCTTGTCACGTCTCCGTTGTCCGGCGTAAACGGATCTCCCGTACAGTACTTGATATGTGTCGCCCTCTCCTCTCCTACGCTTCCCCCTCTTTCTCCTCTCCTACGCCCCCCCCCCCCCTATCTTGCCTCGCGGCGCAGCGGCGCCGACGCAGGCACCGTCGCGAGGCAGCGTCGCGGCAGCGTCTTGATTGGTGGTGGTGGTGGTGAAAAACTTTATTTTTGAGAAGGCCAAAAGGTAAAAAAAATACATTTAAAAAATTAAAAAGCAGCGTTGTGGGCGGCCTTCAGGCTGCCGGTTGTGGCGTCCAGGCCGTGCCTAGCCGCGACGTCCTCCGCCCAAGTCACCAGCCGAAGTTGGAGATCCGGCCTGGTGCTGGACAAAGCAGCCTCCCACTGCTGCGGACTTCTTAAGTGCCAAGAGGCAGGGGGCAAGTGTGCCGGACATGAGAAAAAGATATGATCATAATTGGCGTTGGAGCTGCCACATAAGCGGCAGGCCGGCGAGTACGTCCCGGGGTGGAAGAGGGCAAGACGTGCGGGAGTAAGGAAGGTGTGGGCCTGCAGTTGGCGCCACAGGTGTTGGTGATGCTGGGAAAGGGATTTGTGCGGTGGGGGCAAAGTGAGGCGAGAGAGGCGGTAGTGCAGCGTTATGTCGTGGTACGTGAGGAGCGCGTCGCGCGTGTCCATTCCCGGCGGGGGCGGGCTTGCTCGGTCAGTCGAATCGCGAGCGATGGAATTGGCCGCCTCGTTGCCAGGATGACCCGCGTGAGCAGGTACCCAGATGATATAAATGGGGCGAGAGGGAGTGGTGCCAGAACGCAAGATACCGGCGGCCGGGGGTGCCACCCGTCCAACTGCGTAGTTGTATACCGCAGGCTTAGAGTCACAGAAAATGTATTCCGCGGAGGTTTGTGTGATGGCAAGGGCGATAGCTGCCTCTTCGGCCTCGACAGAGGTGGAAGTGCAGACGGAGGCCGTAATAGTGGGTCGGAGGGAGTTGTCGGTGACTGCAAGAGCGTGGGCTGTGTAGTGGCGGTACGGGGCGGCATCCACATAAGCCACGGCAAGGTTGCCGTCCGAACCTACGCCAGAGCGCGGAGGCTCGCGCGGCTCTACGGGAAGGGTGGTGCTCAGGATGCATATTCTTAGGGAGGGGATCAACGGTTAGGAGGGAGGAGATGTGGGAAGGGATGGGCAGGGAGGTGGGAAGAGGCATAAGAGGGGAGAGTTTAAGGGTGGAAAGAAGTGCGCGACCAGGCCGGGTGCGGGAGAGACGAAGGAGCTGGGCCGTGCGATGGGCCTCCGTCAGCTCCGTGAGGGAGTTGTGGACGCCCATCGACAGTAGCCGAGCCGTTGAGGTAGATGTGGGAAGGGACAGGGCCGACTTATACGCCTGGCGAATAAGGCTGTTAACTTTGTCTTCCTCGGTGCGAGAAAGAAAGAGATATGGAAGAGAATAGACGAAGCGGCTGAGAACAAAGGCCTGGACCAAGCGGCGGAGGTCGTGCTCGCGCATGCCGTGGTGACGGTTGGCAATGCGGCGTATGAGGCGCATGGTCTGGTGTACCGTGTTGCTGAGTTGAGTGATGAGGGTAGTGTGCTTGCCATTGGACTGAAGAAAGAGGCCGAGGATCCGTAGGGTAGAGACGAGAGGAAGGGGTGTGCCGTCAACGGAGACGGTGAGTGGAAAAGGCGACAGGGGGGCCATCCCCCGAGGCAGAAGGACCAAAAGCCCCGATTTGGTCGGGGAGCAGCTCAACCCGATAGCTCGGGCGTGAGTCGTCACCGCGTCCACACCCGCCTGGAGGGTGGCCTCTATGTCGCCAATATTGCCGGTGGTCACCCAAAGGGTGATGTCATCGGCATAGAAAGCATGTGACAGAGCTGGAATAGTGCTTAGGGCACGTGCGAGTGGGAAGAGGGTAATGTTGAAAAGAATAGGTGACAGGACAGAGCCTTGGGGAGTACCCTTGTTGCCAAGGGAGAAGGAAGGAGAAGAAAGTGGGCCGTATGAGATTTC
Organism: Rhipicephalus sanguineus; assembly: GCF_013339695.2. Taxonomy (NCBI): domain Eukaryota; kingdom Metazoa; phylum Arthropoda; class Arachnida; order Ixodida; family Ixodidae; genus Rhipicephalus; species Rhipicephalus sanguineus. The sequence goes on along the minus strand of NC_051177.1, from coordinate 141,895,082 downwards.
GGCTGTGCGGTGGGCGAGGAAAGCGGTGATGTAAGCATGTACACGGGGTCCGACGTCAAGGGAAGAGAGAGCGTCCAGAATGGCACTGTGGTGTACATTGTCGAATGCTTTGGTGAGGTCCAGCGCCAGGATAGCTCGAGTGCGTTTGTGGTGGGAGGGGTGTAGGACGTCCTCGGAGAGCTGGAGCATGACGTCCTGGGTCGACAACTGCGGACGAAAGCCGAACATGGAGTCCGGATATAGGTCATGGTCATCCAAATAGGTTTGGAGGCGGGCCAGGATTACGTGCTCGAACAGCTTGCCGAGGCAAGAGGTGAGAGAGATGGGACGGAGGTGCTCGAGGGAAATAGGTTTGCCAGGTTTGGGGATGAAAGAGACACGTGCATGGGTCCAGGACGAGGGAAGAGTACCAGCCTGCCAATGTGTGTTGAGAAGGTCAGTAAGGGCTTCAAGGGAGGGGGTATCCAGGTTGCGGAGTGCCTTGTTGGTGATGCGGTCCGCCCCGGGGGCCGAGGTCGTGCGGAGCGTGAATAGCGCAGCACGAACCTCTCCCAAGGAGATGTCCGCATCAAGGTCGGGGTTGGGGGAGCCAGTGTAAGCGGGAAGAGGAATAGGGGGGTCGGTACAGAGGTAGCGGTCCCGGAGAGCCGCCAGGAACTCAGTATCGGTGAGTGGGGAAGAGTGAAGGAGATGGGAGATATCCTTGCGCTGGGAAGCTTTGGTGTGTGTGGGGTCTAACAGCACCCTGAGAAGCGACCACGTGTCGCGGAGGCCCAGGTTGCCGGCCATACGGTCGCAGGTCTGACCCCACTGTTGTCGTAGAAGAGAGGAGCAGTGCTCCTCCATTTCCGACGCGAGCCGAGCCAAACGGAGGCGCAGACGGCGATTGTGCTTCTGGGTCTGCCACCGGCGGTGGACAGCGTGATAGGCCTCCCAGAGGTGCAGCAGACGGCTGTCTGCCGTAGAGGAGTGGGGTGCTGCAGGGATTGTGGATGTGGCAGTGCGGACGTCCGCCAAAAGGGTCTCAGTCCAGGCATAGAGGTCGGTGATAGCAGAAGAGAGGAATTAGTGAGACGAATGGAGCGGAAGCGGTCCCAGTCCACTATCTGGGTAAGACGAGTAGAGGTGCGAGCAAGGGAGGGGAGTGGGAAAGTGGTGCAGAGAACGTAGTGGTCGCTACCGAGGGAGACACCCGTATTAGTCCAGAATGGATCGGCTACATTTTTGGCGAGGGCAAGGTCCGGATTGGTGTCTCGCTGGACACTAGATCCGATTCTGGTAGGGCGAGCGAAGTCATTAAGGACTGAAATACACTCGTTTTGGATGAAATTCCAGAGTGAGTGGCCTTTGCGGGTGTTCTGGGGGTAGCCCCAGCTGGTATGGGGTGCGTTGAAGTCGCCTAGAATGACTAGGGCGTTGCGGCCAGCGCAGGAAAGCGCTTTGCGTAGGACGAGGAGTAGAGGGGCTGAAGCGGCTTTTGGAGGGCTGTACACATTGAGAACAAAGAGGCTTGCCTCAGTGCGACGGCGGGGAAGGATTTCGAGGAGCAGATGGGCACAGTCCGAAACGTTCAGCTGGTGCAGCACGGCAGTAAGGTTGCGGTGCACCAACGTCGCAACGTTTGGGTGGGCCTCAGAAGACGGATGAAAGGAGGTGTAATCGCGCAGTTTTACGGGAGCTAGGGGTTCCTGGAGTGCTAGGATAGAGGGAATAGTGTCGGGGGGGATATTCTGGAGGTGGAGCTGCAGGGTGCTCCGCTTGCCGCGGAACCCCCGACAGTTCCACTGCCAGAGATTAAGGTTCGGGTAGTGCCTGGCCATGATGAATGGCAGGGACACCGGGCGGAGTTGGAGTAGGTGCCGGGGTGAGTGGGGCGGGGAGCGAAAGGTGCGCGAGGGTGGCCTCAGTCGCGCTCTGGCGGGCTTCTAAGGCAGCAACTCTGGTGTCTAAGGCGCTAAGGTGGGATTCGATGGCGGCCACGCGCGTGTCGATAGCGACGACGCGCTCCTCAAGTCGTGCGAAGCGGGCCATGAAGCGCTGTTCGAACGCCTCCAAGAAGGAGGCTGTTTCGCGAACGACGTCACGCTCGTGTGGCGCGATGGCGTCGGAGGAGGGTGATCGGCGTTTGTGCGGTGGACGACGGGTGGGGGAGGACGCGCGCGAGGACGCAGCCGAGGGTGCCGTGTTCATGGACTCCTCAGCTGGCGCCGGCGGAGATGGCGTTCGTGTAGGTGCGGCGGCTGGGGAAGGAGGAGGAGGAGCGGGAGAGGACAGACGCGCCAGCGCGGCCTGCAGCTGGAGCGACAGCTCTTGAATTTGGAGCTGCTGGGCAGCAATAGTGGCCTCGAGAGCCGCGATTTTGGAGTCCGACGTGTGAGGCTGCGTTATCGAGCTTACCGGTGGTTTGGCTGTGGTGTTGGTAGCGATGGTGGGGGTGGTGGACGCCTCCGGCCTGGGCAGGGGCGGGAAAGAGACGGAGCGGTGGCGGCTGGTAGAACGGGCACCACGGGATGTAGATCGGCGGCGGGGGCGGGAAGGCCGGGAGCTCTTGAGGATGGGCCCGGTGGGTGGCGCTGGTGGGGGAGGCTGGGGCTTAGAGTGGGTCGAGGGTGACGGGCCGGTCCGGTCGAACCGGAGCTTGCACGGGCGCGAGCCTGTGAGGTGGGCTTCCTTGCAAAGGATGCAGCATGGGACGCAGGTCGGGGGCTCAACTGTATTGTGGGCTTGGCCGCAGCGGCAGCAGAGGGCGGACTTGGGCTTGGTGCAGACGTCCGCGCGGTGGCCAGGAGTCCAGCAGTTCGTGCAGGCCTCGGCTTTCGGGCGGAACGGGTGGCAGCGGTAGACTCCGCAATTGAAGACGATCGAGGAGGGGAGGGTGGTAGTGCCAACGAAGGTGATGAGGATGGATTTGGAGCGCCCCATCTGGCGCGCATCGGCGATGGCGTAGGGGGTGTTGACATTCATGGACTGGAGATCTTGGATGATCTCTTCCTGGGTTTGGGAGTCCACGGCGTTGTAGATGATGCCGCGGAGGGCGTTGTCTGGTGCCGCCATGTAGGCACGTAGGGGGTAAGAGATGGAACCCAGGCGGAGTTCCGATACACGGAGGTAGAGGCGTGCGTGTGACTCAGATGGGGTGCTGACAGTAAGTGAGTTGTTGTACGGATTGATTCGTACACGGTCAGCGGCTCGGGCGGTGGCGTAGTCGATGGTGGCAAGAGTGCAGAGTGTTTGGAGCAGGGCACCGTTAGTTGTAGTGCGGAGGTCAAGCCCCCCTCCCGGTCTGAAGACGATCTTGAAGTCCTCCGCTGGGAGTCGAGGGAGAGGAGCGTGACGACGAAGCGTGGTAGTAGTGGGGGTGGTGTTCGGCGGTAGAGCAGGCGTGTTCGATAGGGTCGAGGCAGGCGGCGTCGAGGTGATGGGCTGGTGGGCCGCGGCTGCACGGTGTGCTTTCACGGCACGGATCCAGCGTGAGTCATCTTCAAACTCAGCAGGGGTGATGAATTCGCCTTCGACTTGGTACGCCATGTCGGCGGCTGCGGAGGCGACGAAACGCGAGCGGCGTCAGCCGCCGGTGTGGCTTGGAACGCAGCTGCGCGTTGCGCAGGGGCGCGTAGTCGAGCGTCGCACGATAGCCTCAGCGCATCGGCGGCGTGGCAGAGCACAAAAACGGTTCAAAGTGGTCGAAAATGGACGTAATTGGGCTCCGAAGGTGTCAAACGGATCGGCTCACCTTCACGGATGCGCTGGAGAAGCTTCGCGAAGAAAGGGCGAAGAGTTGCGGTGAAACGGGCGAAAAAGTACGGAGCCCATGTGAGGCACGTCCGTACAGCGTTCCACGACGCGAGGTCTCCCCTTGATTGAAAAAACCGACCGCTCGCGCTGCACAACCGTTCACTGACCACCCCGTATATATATGCACTGGATTTTGACCTCCAAGGTAGTGCGTGTGTGTGATTTCTCCTGTGCGTGATTTCTCCTGTGCGTGATTAAACAATGAAAATTCACAGCGTACATGTAAAATTAAAGTGAGCTGCAAGTCGTCATAACTCTCATCGAACCTTTAGTATAAACGCGCCCGATCTCACGTCGGTGATGATGTACTGGGCAGAATTCACGGAAGATTCACGGTTTACCGATGAACCTCCGCAGCTTCGCCCACTCATCATCATTCACTCCGTGGATATGCTGTGATTTTTTTACA
>NC_051177.1:141849841-141890778 GCF_013339695.2 Rhipicephalus sanguineus | reverse complement strand
TTTGATCTTTTCACAAGAGCGGTAAGCGGCACAATAATGAACATCATAGAACAAAAACAACAAAACACAAAAGGAAAAGACGCTCGTCCCGTGTTTTTTCTTTGACTTTCCGTACGTTCCTATGGACACTGTTCCTCGTGTCGCACAACTCAGAAATGTTTCCGCGAAGTACAAGGTAATACTACTCACACGTAGACGACGGACAATAGGCTCCACAAAGTCAAGGTTTTCATGAACCTTCTCTAGAATTTGGCAAATGCTACGGGCCCTCTCGTATACAGCTCATATCCACTGGTATTATTCCTGCCCACTGGCGAAGGTCGGGAAGGGTATGGACCTGAGCACGTCGTTCACCACTGGCGCCACACGCGCGGTCATGGTGTCCACGATGCATTGGCGGACAAGTCCTTTAGTGGCTTCTTTGAGGTTGTCCACGTCGCGAATCCCATTGCTGCCCCCCCCCCCCCCCCGCCGAAATCAAGTGGTGCAATCTCCTTCACCCGGAAAATCTTGAGAACTGGTACGTGGTCTGGCCCCTCGGATTCTGTTCACCAGGGGCGTAGCCAAGGGGGGGGGTTGGGGGGTTCAAACCCCCCCCCCGAAATTTTTCAGTTTTGCTTGCGTATATAGGCACGCACACATACAAACGCACGCACGACCATACATAAAGTATGGTTGAACCCCCCCCCCCCCCCCCGAAAAAAATTTCTGGCTACGCCCCTGCTGTTCACACACACACACAAAAAAAGAAAGACAATCTTAGAAAGAGATGAGTGCAATTATCGCATTCTGCCCATTCTAAAAGTTACAAACATGATGCCATGGAAACAAACTTTGGAGAAACATTATTTTCTCCTGTTTAATGCAAATTTACGTTTACATATCTGAAATGAGAAAACTATACTGTAAACGAAGGGATAAGAGCTATACTACTGAAACAGCCGTAATCCTTCGAAATTTTTCATAAAGGAAAGTGTACACGCGTACAGTGTCTACTTGGACAAAAGGCAGGAAGGACCAGCCGAGTTTAGGCGAAAACGCGTTAAGTCAATGAGCGTGTGTCCTTGCCATGCTTTGAACGAAAGAAGGGAAAGAGTTCAAGAGGCTCGTTTCTTTTCTTAGGTCTTGCTGTGCTTTGTGTGGGAGACATTAGGCTCGTGGAGCTGCATGGATATCTGAACGAGGAATTTACGCACAAAACGGGCCCAGTGAAGGAGAAACGAAATTGATAGAACGGCAGTGTTTCGACTTAGTGGACGTAGGCGTGCTTAGTGTTGGCCACTAGGAGGGGCAGGGGGAGTTTCATTCCCCCCCTCCACCCCATGGTCGACTTCGAAAGAAAAAAAAAAAGGGGTCCCAGCGGATGCAAAAATGAAAACGAAGCGATGACGTGCTTTTAACAACAGCCTGCCTTTTGAACTCCGGATTTCCTGAAGTAAAGGTGACAAATGAACAGTTCTTGGAACGCAGCACCAGGGCCCCTCGGCTGCCGTTACAGGGAAAACCCTGTGTCGCCATAACTTTGTGCATTAAACAATAACAGAAAAGGTCAGACTAAGTAAAAGTATGGGCAGAGTTCGCGCCCCACTGCCTACACCCCCCCCCCCTCTCCCCCCTGTGCGCACGCCTTTGCTGGACGACGTTCCTGTCAATTTCCGCGCTGTTTCTGTTACTCTTATAAAAGACATAGGTCTGCGTCCACTCCAAGAAGACGTTCAGGATGGATGGTAAGACTCTACAACCTCCCTCGCATACTCACTGCCGATCACGACCTGAAGGCGCACGACGTCCACTTCTCCGTACAAAGAGACCCTTGGGTTGTCAAGGCTCTGAAGTAGTAGTTGGCCTCAAAGCTGATGTTGTGGATATTCAAGGTGGCAAACACCTCGAAGTGCTTGGGCCCCGGCTCCTTGACGGCGTCGCGCGCTTTACGCCCTTGTGGCACCATGAACGGCAGGGCGCTGCCGTCGTTGTCGACTTGGTGCAGACGTCGAATGCTACAGCTGCGAAGCTGCCATCCAGCGTGGAAATCCACGTCTCGTACTTCTCCGGTCTTTAATCCTTGCAGGCACATCTCGCGGCGAAGTCCGCTGGTCACGCCGTTAATGTATTCGCGCACAGCGCGGACGTCACCTGCAATATACACGCGCGGTTATACGGTGCGTACATCTTGCGAGTATACTCTCAAATTCACGAAAAAAAAAAATTCATCACGAAAATTTTCGAAGTGCCTAAAATGCCATATATTCAAGCAATCTACTCCGCAATGTCAGGTTGGCTCTAAACCGAGAGCTGTAGAAACTGAAATGTTCCAGGTTTATGTCACTATTTCAGCCCTGAAAAGGAGCTATCGTTGTCGAAAGGTTTACTCTAGCACATCGGTTTTGATCGTTCTTTGACTAGCCGTTATATCAGCGTGAAATAGGCAGCTCGCTAGAGAACGGAGTGCACCTTGGACAGTTCATTGGTGCAGCATACCGACGTCCTTGGCTAGGGACGGCGTACTTTTCACCTAAAGGAACCTGAAGCATCGAATTTTACCGCTACAATCTACAGATCGCTGCAGTTGTGAGATTTGGAAGACAAGATATTGCGGCTTGAAAACAGCCGCCATTACACCACGATGAGAGACCTGGGACAAAATTCAATAGCATTAAGCATATTAAGACGGGTAAGGTTTAGCTTTAGACCCCTGAATTGTAGGGGCCTGCCCCGCCGCTGACCAGTAGTGAAGGCACAGGCGGCGAAATTAGTGGCACCGGCAATGTTAAACACAAGGCGATCGCCGCTACTTCGAGGCGTTCGTCAAGCGCCCCGCGGCTCTCTTGTATAGGTATTGGCCACGGAGCAAGAATTCTTGAGGAGGCGAAACTGCGCTCGCTCGGGCGCCCTAATAAAGTCACGAAATCGGGCACAGCGCTCACGCGCCCTCTGTCGTGAGAGTCCGCTAGCGGAGAAGGAAAAATGCGCGCGTCCCTCTCACCGCGCTCTCCAACGAAGCTCGTCGGTTCAAGGCCATTTGTCGCCGATTCGCCGTTCGCGCTTCACGCCCAAATGGATCTCTTTTTGTGCGTCCTCGCCGGCTCCATATTTTAACGTGACAGCGTTAAAGAGCCCGTTTCGCAGAAATACCGGTGTCGGCGTCCGTGTCGGTGAGGCTAGCAACTGAGAAGGCGATGCGCACGGGGCCCGATTACGCTATCACGTTCTACTCTCAAAGGCGAAGCTCAAGCGCACTCCAAGTTTTTTCGGTAAATTAACGAGAAAAATGGCGTCAAATGCAGGAAAATTTCCACCGTGATATTTTTTGTACAACGTGAAATCTATAATTTTTGATAACGTGAACTCAATGAGTTAGGTATATTTATTTCAACGAATGATGGGACTTAAACTATATGCCATCAATTCAGATTTAGGTTGTTGCGGCGGCCGCATTTAGATGGAGGCGAAATGCTAAAGGCCCGTGTGCTTACATTTAGGTGCACGTTACAAAGCCCCAGGTGGTTGAAATTTCACAGTCTTTTTTTGAGAATAGCAGACAAGTATCTGGGACAGCGCGCGGAAAGATTGAAGGCACAGCGTCTCGTAACAACACTGGCCGTTTCGGTTTGTCAAAGAGAACTTCATCACCAAGTTCGCCATAATAGCGCCGCCTGTCTATGTCGCTGTCCGAGAAGTTCTCGCAAACGTAGTCACGAGGCGTCAGCTGTCGGTCTTTTCTTGGGATGGCGTGAGCCCACGCTTCCAACCTCACTGGGTCACTAGGAACTTCGAAGGTAATTACCTTCTCCTTGCTGGACGCGTACCCACTGCTGCAGTTCGGCACGACACATTTCCGCCCCATCCTGAAGAGGCACTGGTCGAAATCTGCAGAGCACTCTCCTTTGTCGCGACGTAAAAGCGCGCGCAAACATCGAGGAGTCGGCGCCGCCGGCGCAACGCGCGGAAGCCACTGAGAGCGCTAAAGAGAAAGAAACCAGCAAAAGCGAAGGGAACTTTCCGTCCCAAGGCCACCTACGCATGCGCGCGCACAACATGCGAGCGAGGAGCGAGGAGCGCGTGCATGCGGCGGCAGACGTCGTCTGCTCAGGGGCCACTACTAGCAGTTCGTTCCAAGCGCTGTACGGCCTATAATTCTGGCAGTATCGATTAGGAACTGCAGCTAAAATATCTGTCATATTTACCGATTGATGTTACAGACAGAAATATTGGAAATTTTACAATGTACGAGGCGCTATCACGATTTTTATGCGTCGCGTCCATAGAAGAGCATGTAAAAGATGGCAACAGGCCGAAAGCGTCATCTGTCGTGCTTCGGCGTAACCGCATTCCGGCGTGACGCTATCGCGCCGCCCTCGCGCGCTGCCGCGGCCGAGAGATTCTCCTCCTCAAATACTTCTTTCTCCGTGGTATTGGCTTCCTAACGCACCTTCATGCATAAATGCCAATGCGCCAAATGCGAAAAACTTGGAATATATGCATGCACCGACTAGTGTCCTCCTCTGCACTGACACTCTCTAATGAGATAAAAAAGTCACGGTGGCCACCATGTTGGGACCCCAGCGCAGAGAACCTGTCTGTGACGTCACGTGAAAGCTATTGTTTGCAGTAATTATAACATAAATGTGAAAAAAAACATCAAGTGGAAGAAATGACATTCATTCGTTCGTTCATAGCGAGGGCCTCGTCCTGGAAGAATTGACGCCTTCGGCTAGTATACCAGGGATTATTAATCAGCAGCCAGCTCGTAAAAAGACCACGTGCCTCGTGACGCCAGCAGGCTGCAATCCACACTCGCCGTCATGGCTGCGAGCGGCGCTGACTTACATTCCCAGGTTTAAAATGCACAGATATACCAAATGAAGCGGACGGGAGGATGACGGGCGCCGTAACTTTATTGGTAAAGCATCGGATGCGTTATTCGAAGGTTGCAGGTTCGGCCGATCCGGCGGCGAGTTGTCTTTTTCGTCATTTTACTTTCTTCACATTTATGTCATAATTACAACAAATTTTATTCCCTATGCTTTCCTTGGCTTTATTTTCTGTTAATTATCATTAAAGTGACTAAAGAGGCGCGAGAGGCTGCTTGGTTTGTTTTTTCAGTGTAATTTCAAAGGCACAGCGTATGTTTCCAGTGGAGGGCACAAGAGCTGAATTAACCACCGAAGAAGTAGGCCGACACAGATATAGTCAGGATAAACACAGAATAATTTAGGATTCCCCTTAAAAAGAAATGCGATGCCCTTGAATAGGAAGAGAGACTTACGATATAGGGGGAATGAACTAAGTTTTAACTATACTAATTTATGAAGCAGCAACTGATGCATTGCAAAAATCTATAGGCACCCGTCACTGACCGAAAGGTGCGTCGGGATCTTCCATCTCGGTATCGCCGGCATTGGGCTCTAGGGATACCAAGAAAATGAGACGTTCGCAGAACACATCGACGCGCTCGAGTCTCTCCCTTTTGTGCTCCTTCTCAACGAATGCGCCCTGAGCTGCCTGAATATTGTGAATAATCGGGACCTCCCCAGAAAACGCACTGCCGGGCCCGACATTTCTGCTCGAAAACTCTGCGTATATCTCGAAAACTCTCGTTCACAGAATGCTTTTCTCGTTAAAAGAGCGTTCACTTCTCCACATTCCAGCGAAGATTCCACAAAGGTTTTTAAAAAATGACTGCGTGAATGACACGCCTTAGTAATCACTGGGGTGCACAGAGAGAAAGGGAGAAATGAAAAAAAAAAAGCTCGGTAGCGTTAAAAAAAAAAAAAAGAGAAACTAATTTTGCTAACCTGTGGTCGAGGCTACTTCGGAAAATATATTTGCTCGCGCATGCGCAGTAACATACTTGCAAACTGTCGATTTGTGATTTGCAAAAAAAAATGTGTAAGTCGAGTTTCCTACAACCTTTCTTTCTTACCAAATGCTCTCATTCACAGATTGATTGCCTCGCTCGTTGGGATTTTGCCGCTCCCAATGGACAACGTCCTCAACTTAAGAGAGATCTTCAAAAATATTAAAAATGGCCTTCTTGAGAAACCTATTCGCAAACTTCAGCGATTCTTGTAAACCAGGTATGTTTTAGCGCAATTTTGTGCGCGCGAAACCCATGAAAATTTGAAAGTCAATATCTATAACGTTTTGTTATCCTCAGTTTAAACTGAAGTAACGTAGAGTACTGGGTGAGTTGGTATAGATTCATGTCGAAGCGAAGCGCGAGGAAACAGGACACAGTAAAGAACACACGGGACAGGCGCTAACTGGGAACTATAATGGAAAAAAAAATCCGCATCTTATAGTTGACAATGACAACACAGATCTGACATCACGTGAACGTCCTCAAAAAACCAAAAACCAAAAAACAAAACCAAAACAGAATTAAACAGTCTGTATCCACTTGCGCAAAAACAGAAAACATGGATTATCTACAGAACTACGAATGGAAGTTATCTCACATGTTTCTTTGAAGGTAAGCGTACTCCGCTTCTATTAGATGTACTAGTATTAGTTTAACTTCACTGCATCAATGAATTCCTGAAATACAGGTATTTTAGGACGTCTACCATGTTTGTGATCATTTTTTTCCTCCGAAGTCATTCTACGTCAAAGCAAAATAAAAGACTCATAAGATTGCATTTCAGTTGTTCTTCGTTGCAAACAGATATTGTGGCCAAGAAGTGTACCGTTTTTGGGCTGGTTTCGCTAAAAGTTTAGATATCGCGGAATTGACGGGGAAAGGCATTTTACGGTCAGAGTTTGTGTATTCCTCTAGGCGAACGACTTTTTTTTTTTCGCAATACTAACTGCGAAATCCTTGTTCTGGGTCCAAAACCTACGCCTTGAGTAAATTTCATCAGTATCGGGAAAGGTGACCGGGAATTTCGTTGCAGTGAGACTTTTTTGCAGGCTAGTTGGTTCATATCATTGAACGGCTAGCGTACTGGAAATAAGCAGAAAGAGACTTCATCTGTTGTGCTTTTCCACCTCTGTTTCTCTTTTTTTTTTACGGAATTGTCGTTTTATAGCTTTGTTACAACGATTATTAGCGTTTGCTGTCGGGCTAGTTGGTACATGGCTGAAGTTGAATTGATGGCGCAAATGCTCGGACTGGGATGAAGAACACAGGACGCGGACAAGCGCACACTCGCAACTACATTTTATTCTTCCAAGAGCTCTGCTTCACAACCCTCAAGCATGCGCACAAGACCAAGGAAAGTAAATTAACATAAACTCAGAAACACCACTTAATCGAATCCTATCAACCAGAAAGCTATACTCATTCCGATAAAGAGTCACGGAAAGAACACTGATGCAATGATCACCAAATTGCTGTATGTATACATATATATCCTCAGGCATGGTTCCGCGAGCCACCTTGTTTTTACTTTCGCAAAATGCATGCGCCGCCCAGCAATGGTTCGCCGGTGCATTCCTTACGGTGTTACAGCAAATGAAATGCTGTCCCATTTCTGATAGAGAAGGTGTGCTCTGCTAAGCGGTAATTAATACACCCGCCAGTTTGGCCGATGGATACCATGCCGCATGCAGCTCGCTGAGCTATCTTGCTGAGCTGCGGTCAAACTGTCCGGTATGCATGATGTCTTTGCGCATGTGTTATGCTTGGCACTTTTTCGCATACGTGTGGCTGTTTTTCCACATGTCAAAAAAAAAAAAAAAGATAAGCTGCGCTCTTTCCTGTCTTTTTCTACTTACTTCCTTAACTACCCGTTCAGTGACCGGGACCTCCTTTTCGTTCTTATCTGGCTTCGCCCGAGTGGTACTAGGAATCGAACCTAATACCTCCCGCATTGAAAGCTCACGCTTTACCACTTGACAACCACTCATAAATCATCCAGGTATACGTGACAGCGCAGCATGACTGTTGTCCTGACTTTGTGAGTTTAGCCTCCCTTGTGCGTAAATCCTGTTCGCTTGTCAGGTACATTCTTTAGGCATGCTTCACTGCGGCGAAAAAGACATTTCGTGAAGAGGGGGATAGAAAAGAGAAGGAAGTGAAGCGTCTTTTCTTTTCTATCCCCCTTTTCACGAAATACTTTTGCGCCACAGTCAAGCATAATACCTAAGCAGTCTAAGTACCAATTCGTTCAAAAAGAAGACATTTTGCTTCTCAGGTAGACTTTCGGACACGCTATACACGACTCAGCGTCTGGAAGTGGTGCATGTATACCTACTGATTTTTTAGCAGATCTACAGATTTTCTTGGCTACCTACTGATTACCGGATAAAAAGAAAAATCTACTGATTTTTACGAAGTTCCCAGATTTCTCATTTTTTGTTTCAGTAGCAACATCTGATTCCTCTTCCGACCCCCTCTCAAGCGCAGCTCGCGTCTGCCGAAACTATAGTGAACTAGTTTTCTAGTTCACTATAGACTAGGCGTTTTCGACTGCTAGCGGAAGCTTGTTGCGCCGCCAGCGCCACCAAACCGGAAGCTGCCCCGGCGCCGCGCGACGGGTTGGCTGACGACGCGGGCAGTTTTGCAACTTGCCTGGTTCTATAAACGCATGGATTATACTGGGAATCGGCGACCGCACTACTTTCCGTATTGAAAGCGGACCCTCTACCACCTGACCACCACTCGCGAATAAATCTACGTGATATCTCAGTGGCTGTTGTTCCCGACTTTCAGGAAAGGCCTTTATGCTTGAAGTCTCATATTTCAGCAAGACTACGTGACTCAGCGTCTGTTCAGCATGGAATGTAAAGGGGAGGTAACCGCTCTAGCGAGACCCCTTTCACATAAGATTGACTCACTGATGATTCAGCTCAAAAGGCTTGAGCACTTCACGGACAAAGAATTTGAAACATGTCGATGGTTGTACAACTCGTTGGGGAGCAATAGTGCCTGAAAATAAGCTTTTTTTAAATGCGAATCATTTCTTAGCGAACTTCTGCGACTTTGAGCGTATCTATCTATCTATCTATCTATCTATCTATCTATCTATCTATCTATCTATCTATCTATCTATCTATCTATCTATCTATCTATCTATCTATCTATCTATCTATCTATCTATCTATCTATCTAGCCGCCTACGACTTTGTGCTCTCCTGGCCGTTTCGTTAATCGGATGTATACCAAAATTGGTGTGTCATAACATGGCCTTATCACGAACATAAATGACAGGTCATATCATGAAAATCATGACACGCATGTCATGAACAGCATGATTTACATTCCACGGCCTTTGGGCTCCCTGGCCGTTCCGTTAATTTCATATATACCAAAATTGGTACGGCGTGACAACAGCTCATGACGAACACAATGACAGGTCCTAACATGCAAATCATGACGCGCATGTCATGTGCAGCATGATGAAATGGTCTCGGGGCGCTCGCAGCCGTTTAAATGAAGGGATACATATGAAAACTGGTATGACGAGACATTTCTGTATGACGAACATAACTGACACGTAGTAACATGAAAATCATGATTTGCATATGTCATGTATGACATGATTTACATGCCACGCTCATGGCGCACACGCGGCCGTTTCGCTAGATTGATATACACCAAAACTGGTATTGTGCGATGTGACTTTATGAAGAACATGAATAGCAGGTGGTAGCATGAAAACCATGACATCAATGACATGTACGTCATGATTTACATGCCACGCTCGTGGTGCATTCGCGTCCGTTTCGCTCGCGTGATTACACCAAAATGGGTGTTACGCGGCACGACTGTATGACGAACGTAAGTGAGACGTGGTAACATGATAATCATGACATCCAAGTCATGTACGACCTGATTTACATGCGACGCTCATGATGCGCTAGCGGCCGTTTCACTAGATTGATATACACCAAAATTGGTATTGCGCGATGTGACTGTATGAAGAACATGAATAAAAGTTTGTAAGATGAAAACCATGACATGCATGTCATGTATGTCATGATTTAATTGCCACGCTCATGATGCATTCGCGGCCGCTTCGCTAGCTTGATGTAACCAAAATTGGTATTGCGCGATTAAGCGACTGTATGACGAAGGTAAATGAGACGTGGTAACATGAAAATCATGACATGCATGACATGCACGACATGATTTACATGTCATGCTCATGGCGCACTCGTGCCGTTTCGCTTGCTTGACATACACCAAAATTGGTAATTGCGCGACGCGACTGCATGACGAACGTAATGAGAGGTGGTAACATGGAAATCACGACATGCAGGTTATGTAAGTCATGCTTTACATGACGCGCTCATGGTGCATTCCCGGCCGTTTCGCTAGATTTATATGCACTAAAACTGGTATTGCGCGATGTGACTGTATGATGAACATTAGTGACAGGTGGTAACATGAAAAACCATAATATGCATGTCATGTATGCCATGATTTACATGGTCTACTCATGGTGTACTCGCGGCCAATTCGCTCCTTTGATATACACCAAAATTGGTATTGCGCGATGTGACTGTATGACGAACATAAATGAGAGGTCTCAAAGGGACCGACAACTGATTTTTCTCGACCCAGTTTTTTACGGCGCGACAGGAAGCTCACCCTTCGTAGCGTTTGTAGCTGCAGTGGTTTATCCGAAAAGCACGTTGTTTTATAAGCAGTATTTTTCGATCTGAAAGGCTCCAAACACGCATGGAGGCTTGCTCCAGCAACGCTGAGAATTGATAGCGATGCCGCTAGCCCTTGTGAAAGCTGTCGTTGTTCTCCTTTCGCAGGAGTTGCTGTAACTATGCTTAACCACCTTTATTTTGAGCTTTCCAACCATTTTTGAAAATAGCAAGCTGTTACAATGAGATGTGTGGCTTTATACACCTTCCCGGTATTTGTACAGCGTTGTGTGCGCCTGCGCCTGTGTCATGGATGGCTTGTCCCGGCGTCGTTACTCTCTCGATACACGAGCCAAGCCAAGTAATCGAAAACGTAACTGTGCATATGCGCGGTCGCACCGAGTAGCAGCGCACGTCATTTCTGAGACGAAGTGTAGGTAGCAAAACTATGTCGCTCCAAAATCTCAGCGACCTGGAAACTGCGTGCACGGTTGCATGAGCACGCTGAAAAATTGCTCAAGACGCGCTGACGAGCACAGGATCATTACGTCACGCGACGGCAGCGCCACTTTAATGCATACTACTAACGCAGGCCTATATGTACATTGTTATGGAGTAATACCTTTTAATATAAAGAAACGAACAATATTTCAATACTAACAAAAAAATCGTCGACCGCGTACAGCACTCAACGGTCACATGGCCGTCTTCATCGGTTCATTCATGTTTTTGCCGCCAGAGGCGCCACAGGTCATTTTTCGCGACTTTCAATTAAGAAATAAAAATATAAATCCATCTCTCACGAAAAAAGCAGGGTTGGTTTGAGTCAGTGCAACGGACAATCTTTACATCAGTGGAGTCAACTCATTTCACATTCTGGGCAGTTGTCGGTCCCTTTAACATGCGAATCGTGTTATGCAGGTCATGTACGGTATGATTTACATGCCACTGTCATGGTGCGCTTCCGGCCGTTTTGTTAACGTGATATATACCAAAATTGGTATGGCATGACACGAGTGCGTGATGAACATAAGTGACAGGTCATGCATTTATATACCAGAATATACGTTTCATTGGCGTGGTGTACACTAGATTGTGCATGCATGCGTGCATGGCAAACATGCGATATATGGTGGACTAGATGCCATGGCATGAATGATTTCATTTGGCTCAAGGACAAACAAGGCGATGTATGCAGCTCTTTGCTGGCTGCTTCGCATTACATCGATTCCCACAATGCGTGGGATCTGCCGAATTTTTCATGACACTTAACTATTAGGTTAGCTCTTATACGATTTTAAGTTTACTAATTTTCTGTATCTATTCTACCTTTACTGTTACATAGAGACGCTTTTTAGTGGAGCGAGAACAAAGTCACATTCTTGCTTCACTTCCAGGCATTTCTGGTCGAGCGCTTACTTCCGCTTTTTCGAGCTAAAAAAAAAGGCATTCTTAAAAAACAGAAATCAACAGTTCTGGTTCAATATAATAGTTATGTTGTATATATGTGATATCGGAGTCTAACGTTCACATCGAATCTAGTCCAAGAACTGGTATTATTCTTAAGAGCACAAGGCAGGCGAAAAAATGACACAGAAACACATGTGTTCATTGGCCAGCATTGACCATCAAGTATTTATTCCTACCTTTATTCCTACAGAAGTTCAATACTATGTGTATGTGAGATGAGTCTTGTGACCGGAAACTCACAATTTGTGGCTTAAAAGCAGCGCCATGAATTTAGAAAAATATTACAGACACGTTTGCAGAGATCAGCCATTTATTCCACTAGGCGAAGTCTGGGTAAGGGATGGCCTTCAGCAAGCTGTTGAGCACGGGAAGCACGCGGTAAGACATGGCGTCCTCGATGCTGGTGTGCACAACTTTTTCGGTGGCCTCTTTGATTATTTCCTCGTTGAGAACACCAACGCTTTGCTTGGAAATCCCCATGCGGGTGTACTCCGTCACCTCTAACAGGTTCACCTCAGGAACGCCATCTCGTCCCTGGGGGTCTGTTGACAAAATCAAGAAAGTGGGGACAGAAGTTAGGTGTAAGTTGCCAATCTCTCATTATTAGATTTTGTGCGTATTGGTTATCTAAATAACAGTGTGGTAGCGTATGTGAAGCTAAGAGAACGATGCCAAAATTGTCGACAAACTGAAGCATGCTTATTTGATCTGCATTAAATAGGCGCTAAACTTTATGAAATAGAAAAACAATCACTGACCAAGAAGCCTTATTTATTTACAAAATTGGTTTTAAAAGGACGGCCTATTTAAGCGTTATTTACTAAATAATCAAGGTTATTGACATGACAGGCACCTTTTTCCTTTTAGATACCTGTTTGCTCATTGCACGGGGCTGTGCGTATCTAGGTCGTAGGCATGTACAAGCTAACTTATCGGGAGAAGGTCAGGATCAGGATCAGCCAAGTTGAGATGAGCTGACCTTAATTAACTCTAAGGTGACAGAGATACATGAATGCTCTGCAGACCAGATCAGCCAGCACAATTGCGTTTACGTTGATGTCGGGCCTAATATGCGCTGCTCTAAATTTCTGCATTGTTTTGTATTGTCTATTGAGATATATGGGTATCCACCTCCGCGTCAAGGGAACGTTCTACTTAATGGTAGGGCATTCTACAAGCTCTGTCGCATACTCATGTCCAATGATCATGTCGAGCCGCACGATAGCAATTTTCCCGGATACTTGACCGGAAACAATCTGCGCAGGGCTCGTGTAGTTGTACAACGCCTGGAAGCAGACATCGTGCAGCAGCACGACTGCGGCTACGTCGAAGCGCTCCGGTGAGCCGACGTCGTCGACATCGTTCGCGGGCGTCTTCAGCGGCCAAGGTCTGCCGTCGTGGCTGATCCGTTCTAGGCCCGAGATCGTGCCACTGTGCAGCTCCCAGGCAGAGCAGTAGTCGTCCGGACTTTGTAGTTCGGCCGTTGCGACGCCTTGCACGAGGATGTCGCGGCGAAGGCGCCGCATTACGACATCCACGTACTTACGCGCCGCGTCGAGGTTCTCTGCACATACGCGTCAGGTTGCAGTGTGTAGATATTGCATATGTAACTCACAATTTCAGAAAAGAAATCAATAAAAATAAAAATGCTCAAAATTTCAGCGATGGAGATTGAGAAGCAATGTCCGCATTCTCCGACAGACGCTAAGCCGACAGTAATCGAAAGACTAAAACATCCCAAGCTGCAGTCAAGGTAAGATGTCTCAGGCGGCACTCAGCATTAAAATTTAAATGTATCAAGCTGCATGCACACTCTAAGCCAAAAGAGAGCAACGGGGGTATAGGGGTTCCTCCTTTGAGGGAGCAAGTGCTTTGCCACTCCCATTACTCTCCTAAAAGGAGCAACGGCAAGGGGAGGAACCGTTGCTCTCCTTGAGGACCAACTGTTACTCCTTCCTGATGCTCCTCAAGGGAGCAACGGATGCTCCTTCCCGTTACTCCTTAGTTTCTTCTTGGGCCGAAAAAAAATTCGTTTTTGATTGACTTATACAGCATATTGAGGTTTATACATACATTTGTTTCGATGCACAAACGACATACAGACATCTCGTTCAGAAAGAAATTTCAGAAAATTTGCAACAAACACACAGGATTCGAACTCGCGACCACTTAATCACCATGCGCGCACGCTAACCACTGCGCCACCAAACGCTACGGCGCCGTCTGAAAGGAAACGGGGTTATGTAGGTACCGACGGGTCGTTGCGCGTTCTGACATGTTAGTGAAATGAGTATAGGCGTGCAGAACCAGTGGTGATGTTCGAAAGAGAATAGACGGTAACAATGTATACATCTGAAAACGTCAAGGCAATGAGTCTCTCGCGAAAACACAGGCTTTGCCGTGCTCCCTTTGCGCTAGCTAAAAGGCCAGTTTTTTTCTTTTTTTCTTTTTTGCCCGGAGGTGTGTTTTCTTCTTCTTTATTATCATTGTTATTATTAATATCAATATTAATAATATTATTTTTTGCGTAAGAGTCGCCTCCCCTTTGAATAGACAACACCACCCGAGCTGATAACGTCCGTTTGCTCTGAGATTAAACACAAATTCAAACTACCGGACCCGATTGCGATAACTGTCCTCCCGCCAAAATCAGCCAGTGACAAGGTAGAGATGAGGGGGTAGGGGAGGCAGCGGCGTTAGCTCGCTGTCAGTCTCGTTGTCAGCATAAAACCGCAAATGTAAAGTCTATCAATTGTGTACTTCTCTCAACCGCTTGTTTGTCGCGAAGTATACACGGAGTCTCGCGAAGCTTCGCATTTTATTGCCACACTCTCAGGCTATATATTTATGCCAAATGTTATACGCAAACACGCCATTTGACTTGCGACGACAACAGCTTCAGGTGCTGGCGTTCTGGTGCAACCATGCCTTTTATTGGGCGATTTTAGCTTGTATTGTGGGCTTTTAGCTTTACGTTACCGTGTTACGAGTTGCCGGAACGAATTTGCGCATAAGCGGGCCTTTACGGAACGTGAACTACTCTCCGGATTGGCTTTACGTTTACGGCCCTATCTCGAAAATCCACATTCGTTCGCGGCTACTCGCGATACCCGCTTTGCCGAGGCTCCAGCCGACGAGTGAAAAAAAGCCGAAGTGCGAGCGGTAATTGCGATCACTTTGTTTCAGCGGCTACAGTCACTAGAGTGACCTACAATTAGAATACCGAAGCGGTAAAAACGTGAGAAGCCTTGACATAAATACCCCGACAGGCTGGATAGGTGACGCCATCTAGCGGGAACAAGATGAAGCAGGCAAGCAAAAAATTGTTATTTCAGAAACATCGTGCGTTCCACTTCTGGTGTAAATGCCTTGCCGCGGCATTATTACGAATGAGTTACCTTTTCAATAATTTTTTTCCCTCTAAAACACTAGGCGAAAACAAACGTGTCCACGACTATGGTTGCACGAAGCGTCACAAGATGGCGACACCATCGTCGGATAACCCGATATTCTACGCTAAAAACCCCTCGAGATATTTCTGCAGCGGTTATACAATCTTATATAAATTAAATATAATTTAAATGCCGTTATCATCAACATTTCATGGTTTATTCAAACGTAAAGGTATCCGTTTACGTACGGGGAGGTAAAACCTTTCTAAAACATGTGTTCCGGTAACACGGGAGCATTAAAAAGTTTACGTACAAGCCAAATGTCCCTATTAGCGTGTGTATCTCTCTGTTCAGTTTACAAAAACTAGTTTCCTTATGCCAGCCCGCAAGAAAATGTGGCCCATGCATCGACCGATACAGGGTGCGTCCTGCAGGAGAGCAGCGGTTGCGCGCCGAGAGAAACTGTTGCCGTTCGTCCTTCTGTTGCTCCCTTCCAACCTAACCCTAAACGCTTACTCCCCCAACTTGAGCCATGTCAGCCATCTTGTTCCAGTTGGTCTTTTGGGGGAGTAACAGTTGGTCTTTAGGACTAAAACCGGCAGTTACTCTCGTTTTTTCCATTTTTGGCTTAGAGTGCAGTCAAACTTCCGTACCGCTCCTAGCCAAAAAGTAAGGCAATATCGACGCTTTTAGTCGTTCTCGACACAGCGCTGACCATCGCTGCGTACACAGGGCCATCAAAGGCTGCGCGACGCCTTTCTGGACATATTGGCTCCCTCCCGTATATCACTGCATAAAGGTTACCCTTACAAAAATATTTGGTAACATTAAGTTGACGGTCTAAAGACAATTGTTACTAGAACCTACCAACAATCAAAAGAGTGTCTACCAACAGTCTTTAGACGTCTGTACCAACAATCAATCAACGCTCTGGCTGCAATTGGCCACCAACTTTGAACAGACTCATGTTCATAGGTTGTCTGGTGACCTCGTAGTAACACCCTATCAACAATGTTCAACAGACACCCTATCACTGTGAGCAAAAAAAAGCCGAGATGGGAGTAAATGGACTCGTCCTCTAGCGCACGCCCCTATGGGGGTTTTACATACTCCGTCCAGGGGAGTAAAAAATTTACCCCCTTTAAGGACGGAGGTTTTGGATGGACGGAGGGGAGTATTTGTTTACATCCATAGGGGAGCTTTTCGCTGTCGCACCATGCGCCAGAGAATCTTTAATTAAATCAGCATCGAAACACGCAAACTCGATCACACGTACACAAACATGCACACAACATTCGCAAAGTAATGCAACACTTACACTGACAACCGCTCGGCACCCGCTCTTCACAACCAAACTTTGGTCACCGAGTATATATAGGCACCACATCTTGACCTCCAATGTAGCTCAGATGGGACACTTCTTTTCCGTGTAATTAAGCAACAAACATTCATGGCGTACGTGTAAATTTGCGGTGGGCTTATAGATACCACTGAGGCACACCTATCTTTTACTAAAAATCCGCCTAACATTCAACGACTTTTTTTAATTAGCGAATTTTGCGGGAGCCTTTCTCATATATACGTCAGTAAGAAGGAGGCCTTCAGACGGTCTACATAAAATAGTCTTTATACAAAAGTAAGAAGGAGGTCTTTAGACGGTCTACATAAAATAGTCTTTATACAAATGTAAGAAGCAGGCCTTCAGACGGTCTACATAAAATAGTCTTTATACAAAAGTAAGAAGGAGGTCTTTAGACGGTCTACATAAAATAGTCTTTATACAAAAGTAAGAAGCAGGCCTTCAGACGGTCTACATAAAATATATATATAGTATTTATACAAAATTAAGAAGGAGGTCTTTAGACGGTCTATTGACAAAGGTTACTAGATCGCAAATGTTACTAGACGGTCACCAATGTCAATAGATGGTTACTAGGTGGTCTACTCAATATTACTAGCCATTTTTGTAAGGGTAATGCTGCCATTGAAGAAACTCTGAAGGATTGCGTGCATAAACAGAAATTCGAAGCTCCTCATAATTGGTACGAAAACTTACCGTTGCTGACGGCTACATCCATCGCAGGCTTAATCCGTAGGTCACCCTGTCGAGGCTTTGAGCAGGGGAAACGAGCGCCCAGCTTTTGCACGTACTTCCTGAAGTTCATCTCTTCAAGCACTTCGTTCTTGCGGTGTGGATTGAGTCGAACTCGCAAAGCGTCTGCTCGTTCTCCAGCTTTGAAGTGTCCCTTTTAAACAGGGACCGTGTGCACAAGCACCGCCCCCTAGAGAGAGGAAGTTTTTGTGGGAGGGGCGTACGCAATGCACTTACACTGACGTCAGCACAGGTGCATTGGCACGGGTGCCGCCCGTCCCAGTCCGGCAGCACCCGCTCCGCATTTTAGTCATTGTTTACTGGCGCACTGTGCTTGCTCTGCTCAATGGACGAATACGAGTTGTATTGCGTTAGAAAGTTTACGTTCTCTGCTTTCTAATGACAGCTAGTATTGTTGCCTTGTCTGGAGCGTTATTTCCCGGCAATGAAAACACTTTGAGCAAAAAACAGCGTTTTTGCTGTACAAGCCTTCGTTGTACTGCCAGTGCGGCAAAACTGTTCAACATAACAACACGAAATTTGCTGAGCCTTTTAATGAAGCATTACACAAGGTTTCTATGAAGAGATATTGCCAGTAAAGCAATTAGAAATTGATGCAGGCTCCAATAAAAATGGGCAAAACAATGAAAGTTTATGACTAAATAACTATTTTTTTCTGTTCTGTGTAGAACGATAATATTTAATGGGTTTTCAGGCTACATTGTACTTTATGTCTACGCGAAGTTGCTTTGTGTTCTGATGAGCAGTTCATGAATTGTTACTACTTCAATACGGCAATTTATGGCTCTACATGGTCAGGCATTAGCGACGAAGAGACAAAACTATCCAAGCTTAAACTCTTAAATCTTCAATATTCAAGCAGCAATGCCTTTCTCTAGGTTTTTATGAAGGGAAAATTGTCGTAAGTTAATTAGAAAATTTGTAGGACAGCAGTGAATTTAGCTCATTTTCCTGCTTGTCGGGTTCATGCAAATTTACTTTATTTCCTTTTACAAGCTAATTCGCAACAAGTATTGCACATTTACAGGACCAGTGTCTTGTAATTACCAGTACTCATTAACTTTACGAAGCAGTGCTTGAAACAAAAGATTTGCAAGAAATAATATATCTCGCAAACATTTTTTTGGTGGTGGCGCCATCTGTGAAAAAAATATATAAAGTTTCACGTCAGTTCCGACGTTCGTCAAAAGTAACGCCTCTAAACGCCGTCAAACTAAGCTGTCAAAACACGGATGGGTTATTTCTCCAGACTTCTTCATCGCCACTTCTTCAATGCACAATGTAACCCTATAGTAACCCCATGTGGCTGCTGAAAAAAAGAAAGAGAGGGATAGAGAGAAAGGAAGAAGGGAATAAAGCGTATTGCACTGTACATCATGAATGCATAGCCAGTAGGTTAGGCTATTGTGCCGAGGATTCCAGGAATTGCTTGGTTGCTCGCCTTTGTACTCGGATGACTGTAGAAGCGTTTTTGAAGTACACAAAGAACTTGACTTCGCCTCCTCATATTTTTGAGGTTCGTATGACACTACTTAGAAACCTGCTTTGCGGAAACCACGCGGTGAGATGGCGAGTGCTTGGCAGTGTATGTGTGTTTGACTATTTCACGTGACGCCGGTTGAGCGAAAGGATTAGCAGCAAAACAATTGAAGCTTTGCAAAATAGTGAGAGACCCCTGGCGTACACTTTGCAAACACCTGCAAGATGGCTTTCCAGCAAGAATATTTTCCAGAAAACTCTTCGTTCCCTGACGGCTTTTTTCCGTCTAAGCGTGTTCACCCCTCCACATTCCAGCGCCAGCTCAGCACCAAGGCTTTTGAAAACATATTGCAGGAATGTCACGCCTCATCTTACGTTCCCTCTTGCACTGAGAGAAAGGGGGAAACGAAAGAAAGGAAAGACAGGGATTAGTGGTGAATGGGAAAAAATTGTTTGTCTGCCCTTCTGGCAGAGGCTTTCCTGGGGAAAAAACTTGCTCGCGCATGCTCTGTAACTATTTTGCTAGCTGTCAATCATCGCGAGTCTTATTGCCCCGACTGCGGCGAAAAGTGCGGATGGCTGCGCGAGCTCTGGAGCTCCCAGCCGCGCGCAACAAATCGAATGTCACGTGTCCCGACGCAAGTTTTGAAACGCATGCTTTTCAGTAGGTTATCTTGTCGCCGAAACATGTATTGTATTTATCAGCGTAATAATTACACTCGCGTAATGGTAACACATCTGCTTTCGTCATTTTGTTTGCGAATGGTCATCGTACCCTCGAAAATCACTCATGTGTGACTACCATTTGGTTGTTGCAGTGCACGGCAACCCACCTAGCAGAGAGCTAGCAGAAATAAAGCTTGGACAGTGCCAAATACATGGCTTTCATTGACGCCACTGTGGCCGCCATCTTTGTGAACAAACTGATTGAGACGGAGGGTGAACTCTTGCTTGAACGCGCGGAGCAAGAAACGGTGACCTCAGATTAGTTTCGGTGCCCCCTCCAATTCTTTGTGTTCGCCCTTGGCGCAGCTGGTGAACAGAAGAAGCACAAAAGAACGCGCGGGGAGGGAACGACTGGGTGTCCTCCGCTGGAATGACATTCTAATGAGATAAAGTCACGACATAGTTAGACAACACGTGCAAAATTTACGCTATATGAACTAATAACCTCTACAAGAACTAAATTTAAAAATAATCTGTTTGCTCATGTAAATCATGTGATATTTTATAAGCTCCACATACTGACCAAAGCGCTCGACGTAGTTCTTATGTATCGTCTCATTATCGGCGGCCATAAACAGCTAGAAAATGAGACGTTCACAGAACACATAGACGCGCTCAAGCGTGTCTCTCCGATGGACATTTTCAATGACGGCTTTCTGGGGAGCTTCTGAATGTAGGGACATATGTATGAGGTCAAGCGGCACATGCGCGCAATACTTTTACAGTCGAATCAAAACTGGTGACAGGGGAGCATCTCTAATTACTATGCACGTGCGCATGGTCTGGGCTGTTCCACGCTAGCCAACACTGCTTGTGTTCAGGGCGAATGTCAAACTTTCTCGAGATGTCCCTGAACAAACGAACGGTCTTCTCTTTTTTTTAACCGCTTTATTGTAAATAGTTTCACCTTTCCACGAGAGAGAGGGGGCACCTCTTTTCTGGACAGTTGAACGGGAGGGAGTACAAAGGCTCTCTGGGCTGTGCATCTTTTTTTCTTGGGAAACGGGACGGGGGGGGGGGGGGTGTCAGGCACATTTGCAACATCCGAAATTAGCTTACGGCAACAGCTGCACCCCTAAAAAGAAGGGATTAGTTGCAACAGGTGCAGGCTCTTCGCCACCGCATGCTACGACGGTGAAGAGCACGTTTTGCACTTTTTTTCTAAACATGACTGAGTGGCGTCGTGTGGTGTCTCAGGAAAGAATTACTCGCAAAATGGCGACCGTAGAACCACCACCTTTAGAAACAAGTCGACGAAATGCTACGCGACGACATCATCCAGCCGTCCAGCAGCCCGTGGGCTTCTCCCGTGGTGTTAGTGAAGAAGAAGGATGGGACCCTACGTTTCTGCGTCGAATATCGTCGCCTGATCAAAATCACCACGGATAGACGACGCCCTGGAACGACTCCACAACGCGAAGTACTTTTCGTCGATGGACCTCAGGAGCGGCTACTGGCAAATCGAAGTCGACGAGAGAGACCGAGAAAAGACTGTTTTTATAGACCATTTTCATAAATACGCCACCTGACGGTGGGCTTTTCGTCAGTTTCGCTTCGCAAAGGAGCGTGGGATAGCCAGCGCCATCGTGAGGGCATTGAAAGCGAGCCGTCAAATGCGTGAGTGCTGTGATGTTTGGTCGATTCCACGAAAGATCGAAAAACGGTGTATATTTGATGTTTCCGATTTTCTTGATAATTTTGTATGTTGTGCACATATGACTGCACAGCACGAAATCGCAGTTCGTTTTCAAATAAAAATTTTTTTCATCACAGGAAAATTCGACAAGTGTCGCCGGTTGACGACGATCATTTTACGAAGAGTGCGTTTTTGTAAATTCGCAATCATGCTGGCAGCCACTGAAGCTATATATTACAAATATCTTTCTTTTTGGCGGAAGTAGAAGTAAAGAGGAAATAGCTGGTATGATTCCATGGAATTCTGAGCAAATTATGTATTTTTAAAAATTCACGAAAAACGCTGCGTTTTTGAAAATCAGTCAACTTTGGGACGCTATGGCTACTTCTGTGAACATCTCAGCTTGTTCATATTTGCAGTATGAATAGGCCTTTCTGTGAATAATGAACCTCTGCATTTGTACTTCTCTAATAATTTTCAAAGTAGTAAATTTTCATGCTCGAAACACCAAAAAGAGAAAAGTGCTCCTCGATTCAAAAATCTATAATAAAAAAAACCCAATCTCAATTTTGTTCAAAGTCCCCCAAAATGTTCTCAAAGGACTGCAGAATGATATTATGAAAAAACATGTTGCATCATTTTTATTAGCACAAAAGCAGAAAATGTCAAACATTGTGTTTCCAGAGCGTTGTGGCTACTGCGTGAAGGACATCTCTAGTAACAAGAAAATACAGTAACACGTCTTTTTTCTTCTCTGAGCTTCGCTAAACAACAGTAATGATCTATTGTCGGAAAGTGGGAACTGTTTTGTAAAGAAAAAAAAAGATCGTTCCAATTAAATGCATTTGCGTGGTTTGCGACTTCACGCCAGTGTTAGACATCCCTCAGTCCACAGTAGGCACTTTCAGTTGTGGCCTCCTTTTCTTTCATCTATTTCAGTTGAGTATAATTCATATCTTGAGTGCTAAAGAACGCATTCCCTCCATGCGTCTCTTAAGATGATGTGCTGTGCCAGAATTGAGAGATTGGTATAAAAGCCAAGGTCTCTTCATGAATGGAAATGAATTTCTGGAGAGCGGTCGCCAAGACGTGTGGTTTTTGTTGGCCCAAATGTGTACGTTGTCAAACCTTATGTGATCAATGCAGAGTTTGAAAAGAATCGATTACGTGAAGATTGGTGGCAGCAGTTTTGGCCACGGACAAAACACGTTTTGTTCGCATTGCATTTGCTTTGTTTTGCATCTCCTTGTATGTCTTGAAGCAGTGCTGGCAGATCTGGTCACCCTCTTGAATTGAGCGCGCATCCTACTTCATGACCCTCCGCAAAAGAGACTCGATACGATATCTTCTACATAACGAAAATTCCGCTGCAGCGGAATTTTCTTTTTGTGCACCATGGAAGTAGTCCGTACAAAAAAAGCCGGCAGATCCCATGCATTGTGGGAATCTATGTAATGCGAAGCAGCCAGCAAAGAACTGCATACATCGTCTTGTATGTCACTAAGGAAAATGCGTGTCATGGTTTTCATGTTAACTCCTATTATTTATGTTCGTCACACAGTAACGTCGCGCAATACCAACTTCGGGGTAGATCAAGCTAGCGAAACGGCCGCCAGCGCACCATGAGCGTGGTACGTAAGTCATGCTGTACATGACATGTGTTTCATGACTTTCGTGTTAACTCGTGTTATTTATGTTCGTCACACAGTCACGTCGCAAGATACCAATTTTGGTGTATATCAACCAAGCGAAACGGCAGCCCGCGCACCATGAGCGGGGCACGTAAGTCATGCTATACATGACATGTGTGTCATGACTTTCACGTTACATCGTGTTATTTATGTTCGCCACACAGTCACGTCGCAAGATACCAATTTTGGTGCATATCAAGCTAGCGAAACGGCTGCCAGCGCACCATGAGCGTGGCACGTAAGTCATGCTGTACATGACATGCGTGTCATGATTTTCATCTTAACTCCTGTTATTTATATTCGTCACACAGTCACGTCGGAAGATGCCAATTTTGGTGTATATCAAGCTAGCGAAACGGCCACCAGTGCACCATGAGCCTGGCACGTAAGTCATGCTGCACATGACATGCGAGTCATGATTTTTATGTTAGCTCGTGTTTTTATGTTCGTCACACAGTCACGTCGCGCAATACCAATTTCGGGGTAGATCAAGCTAGCGAAACGGCCGCCAGCGCCCCATGAGCGTGGCACGTAAGTCATGCTGTACATGACATGCGTGTCATGATTTTCATGTGAACTCGTGTTATTTATGTTCGTTACACAGTCACGTCGCAAGATACCAATTTCGGTTTATATAAAGCTAGCGAAACGGCCACCAGCGCACCATGAGCGTGGCACGTAAGTCATGCTGTACATGACATGCGTGTCATGATTTTCATGTTAACTCGTGTCATTTATGTTCGTCACACAGTCATGTCGC
Source organism: Rhipicephalus sanguineus (assembly GCF_013339695.2). Taxonomy (NCBI): domain Eukaryota; kingdom Metazoa; phylum Arthropoda; class Arachnida; order Ixodida; family Ixodidae; genus Rhipicephalus; species Rhipicephalus sanguineus. The sequence continues at coordinate 141,866,972 of NC_051177.1, read as the reverse complement.
AAGATACCAATTTTGGTGTATATCAAGCTAGCGAAACGGCCGCCAGCGCACCATGAGCGTGGCATGTAAATCATGCATTACATGACATGCGTGTCATGATTTTCATGTTATGACTTGTCATTTATGTTCGTCATACAGTCATGTTACGCCATAGCAATTTTGGTGTACATTCGAATAACCAAGCGACCAGGAGAGCACAAAGTCGTAGGCGGCTAGATAGATAGATACGCTCAAAGTCGCAGAAGTTCGCTAAGAAATGCTTCGCATTTAAAACTCGGTCATGGCTATAACGCCTACCCATAGCCACCTTCAGAGCGTAGGACAGTGATCGCATCAAGGTGAAGCACAATTTCGATGCTTAACTTCTATCTCAGGTGGTGTTTGGCTGACTGGCACAGCCGTGCTCGTTGCTGTCGTCTGCTCAGGCGGGCGTCTATCGCGCCGCCCTTTGCACCTGTCCGCCTAACGCATGCTACTCCGTTTACACGAGTGCTTGTAGCGCGGGCCACTCGATCCACCACACGATCCGCACGGTGCGGATCCAGAGACCGGGCGGGAGAGCGACGAGCGGTGAAAAATGTATCGTGTAACCAACGCAATCGACACCCCAGCATTTTCTCGTGCAGAGCGACAAAGCCTGGCAAACAATGTGTGGCTGCTGTGCTTAAGTTGCACTGCGGTACTCGCCGTTCATCACTGTCACTATTTGCGATTTCTCACATTCTTACAATGCATGATCGACTCAGCTACACAAATTTCGCGTTTAGCTTCGTTACTTTTATATAGGTAAGCGCATTTACTTAAAAAAAAAAATTATCCAGCGGAATGAAAATGTCCGTGCTGCCCGTCGACGAGGAATATAAGTGGTGTCGCAAATGCATTTAATTGGAACGATCTTTTTTTCTTTACAAAACAGTTCCCACTTTCCGACAATAGATCATTACTGTTGTTTAGCGAAGCTCAGAGAAGAAAAAAGACGTGTTACTGTGTTTTCTTGTTACTAGAGATGTCCTTCACGCAGTAGCCACAACGCTCTGGAAACACAATGTTTGACATTTTCTGCTTTTGTCCTAATCAAAATGATGCAACATGTTTTTTCATAATATCATTCTGCAGTCCTTTGAGAACATTTTGGGGGACTTTGAACAAAATTGAGATTGGGTTTTTTTTATTATAGATTTTTGAATCGAGGAGCACTTTTATCTTTTTGGTGTTTCGAGCATGAAAATTTACTACTTTGAAAATTATTAGAGAAATACAAATGCAGAGGTTCATTATTCACACAGAGGCCTATTCACGCTGCAAATATGAACAAGCTAAGATGTTCACAGAAGTAGCCATAGCGTCCCAAATTTGACTGATTTTCAAAAACGCAGCGTTTTTCGTGAATTTTTAAAAATACATAATTTGCTCAGAATTCCATGAAATCATACCAGCTATTTCTTCTTTACTTCTACTTCCGCCAAAAAGAAAGATATTTGTAATATATAGCTTCAGTGGCTGCCAGCATGATTGCGAATTTACAAAAACGCACTCTTCGTAAAATGGTCGTCGTCAACCGGCGACACTTGTCGAATTTTCCTGTGATGAAAAAATTTTTTATTTGAAAACGAACTGCGATTTCGTGCTGTGCAGTCATATGTGCATAACATACAAAATTATCAGGAAAATCGGAAACATCAAATATACACACTTTTTTGATCTTTCGTGGAATCGACCGTTTGTGTTGGCGGCTAGTTCTCCGTGTCATCCGCTGAAATCTCACCGTTTGCGTGCTTGAACGAGCTCTTAGTACTATCCGTTGGTCTTTCTGAGGTGCTTCCGATGCACAATGAGCAACATTTTGTACCCTTCAACGGGTTGGAGGAGCAGTTTGGCTCGACTGCCGCGGGTGCGGGACCGTGGCCACAGCCAACTCGCGTGCACGCCCGGACCAGGAAAAAAAGGCTCGCCGAAGCTACAGACTTCTCACCGAAGGAAAGGAGGACGTCGCTGTCGTGGAACTATGCGACAGCGACCGGTGAAATTCGTGCAGGTCTGCCGCAAGCCACACCACGCAACTATTTTCCGGACGCCACGCGTTGGGTATATTTGTGGAGACAATTAAAACAACACTCTGACCACGAGTAAAAGCAAATAAAAGCACGACGTTTCGGCCCCCGTACGGGAGCCTTGTTCACAAGTGAAAAATGACTGTGTGAGCGGTCCGGTTATGTATGTTATAAAATATGACATAAGCAACGTGTGTAGGCGTGTCGAGTTTCCGTCATTTCGATTGAGTGTGTGCGCGGTTGTCTGGATCGTGATAGATTCGAGATGAAGCCGAGATGACCAGTTCTTTTCTCTATATGTATATTTATTTGTATGCCGTGGCGTAGCCGGGGGGGGGGCGCACACCGGGCCCATGCCCCCCCCCTGAATTTTTTTTTTTTGCCATGGCACACAGAGCACAAAATAACACTCGACCACATCTGCCTGCCCGGCCCCCACACTTCAGATCAAGGTGGTGCCCCCCCCCCCCCCCAAAAAAAAAAAAAATTCTGTCTACGCCCCTATTTGTATGTACTAAAAAAATGTTGACACGTGGCTTACGATATGCGAGTACTGTCGCTACTAAATGAACGGTACGCAACTTCATTTTTATTTTTCTGGCTGGCCTTACGAACCCTCGCAGTATTTCTGCACAAACAATCTATCGCAATTCACCGCATGCAGCCACTCGGGAGAAGACTATTCATTCGTAAAAGCAAGGCTACACATGGCGCTGTGAAACAAGCACGTCGGTTTCTGTAGCGCGTTTACAAAATGGCACCCTTCCGCACGTCCGTTTGACATCGCGTACGGATAGAGAGCACGTGCGTTTGTTGTTCAAGTTTTATCGCGTACCTTATCGCTGTTGTCGTCGCGATATCCTCGATGGTGGCACATGGGAACGCAGCACGTCTGCACCATTGCATTACGCCGTCTCTACGACAAACGTTGATGGCAGTTCACGACTCGGCGGTGCTGAAATGTCACGCAGTGGCACGTTGCCGAAGCCTGCGTCGTCTGCTGCGGTTATGGTGATACTGCGGTGCCCTCACAATGGCGGCAGACTGTAGTTTGCGTGCGCGGCGCCAGGGGCGCCCTTTTTCGAAAAGGGTCCGACAAACAGGTCGCTCCGACAAACAGGTCGGAGCGATGGTTGAGCAGAAGCTTCCAGGTCTATTTTATGCTGATGATATTGTCTTATTTGCGGACAGTCAAGATGATATACAGCGACTGGCAGATATATGCGGAAGGGAGTGTGAGGCTCTAGGACTAGGATTTAGTGCAACAAAATGTGGATTGATGATATTCAATGATCACGGAGACCATACGGTCTTAATACAGGGTCAAAAAATACCGAGGGTAAGCGAGTACAAGTACCTCGGAGTATGGGTAAATGAGGGGGATAGATATATGGAGGTACAAGAGAAAGCATCGGTAGCAAAGGGAAAGAGGAATGCTGCAATTATGAAGCACAGAGCTTTATGGGGATACAATAGGTACGAGGTGCTTCGAGGGCTGTGGAAGGGTGTGATGGTTCCGGGGCTTACATTTGGGAACTCAGTGGTGTGCATGAAGTCAGAGGTGCAATCAGGAATGGATGTAAATCAAAGGACGGTGGGCTGCCTCGCCTTGGGCGCTCACGGGAAGACGACAAATGAGGCGGTGAAGGGTGATATGGGATGGACAGGCTTTGAAGTGAGGGAAGCGCAGAGCAAAATGAGATTCGAAGAGAGGCTGAGGAAAATGAAGAAGAGTAGATGGGCAGAGAAGGTTTTCAGGTATTTGTATAGGAAAAGCGTTGACACGCAGTGCAGAAAAAGAACTAGGAGGCTCACCAGTAAATATACGGCTGGCAGTGCGGGCGATATGGCAACAAGGAGCATTAAGCGGAAGGTCAGAGAGGCGGAGAAGACTTATTGGATGACAGCGATGGAAAAGAAGCCGGCTCTGAGTAACTACCGAAAAGGAAAAAACGAAATAAGGAGGGAAAAGGTTTTATGATAATTCAAGGGGAAGCGCTTTACTGTTTGAAGCAAGGTCGGGCTGCCTGAGAACGCGTAGTTATAAAGCGAGATTCAGTAACGAAGAAGAACTATGTACATGCTGCGGGGGAACTAAGGAAACGATGGAACATGTACTGATTGAATGTGGCGATATTCACCCAGGTATACGTGTGGGCACGAGTCTACATGAAGCCTTGGGTTTTAGGGACAACAATGGAAAGCTGAACACGCCCGCGATAGAAATAAGTAAGAGACGGTTAGAGTATTGGTGGCAGAAAAGTAGAGATAAAGTACAAAAATAAATAATTGGGGGAAAAAAGGTTATTCTGCCTTAAGAGGCAGAGAGATGGACTGTGAATTTATATTTTTTGTTATAATAACATAGATTTAATCAATGTAGATAAGGCATTAGGACAACATGAAACAAGGAAGTTTTTTTTCTTTTTTTTTCTTTTTTTATCCTTCGAGCCTGGTGGCAGACATGTCACCGCCCCGTTATAAAGGGGACGCTCATAGCATCCATCCATCCATCCGGTCTATAACACCGGACGGCCTGTTCGAGTTCAAGGTCATGCCTTTCGGTCTTTGCTCGGCACCTGTATAGTGAACTATAGCCGAAACATTCTTCCCAACCTAGAAGATTCACAAAGCCATGCATGTTTAAGCAGATATAAGTACATTAGACACGCACTTGAGAGTACAAGGTGCGAACGCGACGTGCATGTCTCCCTCGTTCTCCCCTTTTATCTTCTTCAACCTCTACCCCCCCTCCCCCACCCCCCGTGTCTCGTACCGCTCATCCTCCCCCCCCCCCCCCCGTCATTAGCGAGCGGGGAGCGCGTCTCCCGATGTCAAGATGTGCCTGGTGTGTCTGCGACTCTGCGGTACACGAAGTGCGTCGCAGGCTTTACAGAGTTACATTTTAGGCTAAATAGGTTTCTGTACTTAAATATTTTAACATCATATAAAGATTTTCTTCCGCTGTGAGTGATGCTGGCTTGCTCAATTACACTTTAATGTCTTACAATATCGGGATCGAAACAAGCTAACCATGCACAAGCAAGTACACAAGCAAACATGCACAAGCAAGTGTGCACAAGGCAAGGGAAAATATAACACAAGAACGCCCACACACATGGCCGCATTCGCTACGCATTTTTCGCTAAGCCATGAGCTCTCTTGTTGCCTCTTTCCTGTGTCACACCTCACAGTCAAAGCTTCCGCAAGTACAGGCTCGGCGTGCAACATGGCTGCCTGCAGATATGCACACTAGAAGTGTGATCACCGCCAAGCGGCTGCAATGGGAGGTAGTGACGCCGCCTTGCGATGTTTCCGCTAGGTGGCGCGCGATGTCGTATACACGTCAGGCTCTCAGGCTGCGCACGTTGTTCAATGCTGGAACTCGCCGGTTAGACGTGATTCTTTTGCCTGTTTACGCTGTTCTTTCGTGCTACATTTGCTGGTCGGACAGCCTTGTCGTGTTTACGTTATGTCTTTTGCGGAGTGTGTGCCATGAGCAGACGTCAGAGCCACTGTTTTGTGCCCAGATGCTCAACTGGGTACAAATCGTGCAAGCAGAAGCTTTCATTGTTCGGAGTCCCGAAGACGACCATTTGTTCCAGCAGTGGCAGCGTAATATACCAAGAGCAGACGAGCCTTTGGAAAAGAATGCTGCCGTTATAATCCCCGAGATCCAATCGAAAAGCTATTCGGGATGATTCGTCAGTTATCCGGGTGCAATGATCATCCCACATCGACCCAGTTCCTTGCTGCCGTGAATTCCCTTAGCTTTTGCAATTTGGTAAAACCACCAGACACGGGCAACTGTGCAGGTGACACACTTACGTCATTAGTTGGAACTGATGAAGTGGCCATCCATGTTGACAATTTACTGGACACTGGAAACCTGGACGAAGATTCAAGTGTACTACAGGCATCGACTATCCTTTTTGACCATGTGTATCCTGTGCAAGTCAGTGACGGAAGACTGGTGTACTATTTGGCCGGCTATGTGGCACGGAGGAAACTTATGGCAACTAAATGCCAGGACTGTTTTGAGCAGGTGCTCAAATCCCTCGAGAACGCAGATAAGGATCTTGCGTCATTCACAGCATTCTGTGATGTTGGAGGGCTTTTGTACCTGTTACCTAAACTATTTTCATTTGTGGAGGCACTGGAGGACACATTCACATCGTGGTTCAGTTATAATAAGCTCTAAAGGGACCAGGGGCGTAGCCAGAAATTTTTTTCGGGGGAGGGGGGGTTCAACCATACTTTATGTATGTTCGTGCGTTTATCTGTGCGTGCCTATATACGCAAGCAAAACTGAAAAATTTCAGGGCGGGGTTGAACCCCCCGACCCCCCCCCCCTTGGCTACGCCCCTGAAAGGGACACTATAGTTGAACTTAACTCAATGCAGACCGTACCATCCGTATAGTGTGCGACGCACACAAGCAAGATCTGACGAGCAACATAAGTTTTTTGTTCTCACACGGCTTCACTTCTTTACGAAATCTCTAAACCATGCTCTAAACAAACAGAGAAGTTCTGCAAGAGAAAGATCAAAGCACTTCAAGTTTCGAAGGGCGATGTTATGTGCATCACCCTGTAATGTGCTAGCTTTCTTCCCTACTTTGATTCCCCCAACTTTAAATAAAATGTGTAAGAAGACTAAAATGCTCTCCGATTTTTCTGTGCAGTTGTTAATTGAAAAATATTTCCACTGTGAATACGCAAGAATACTTAAGTTCTTGAAAACTATCTCATGCAAAATGTGTATAACAACATGAAGAAAATTGACATCAGTGTCATAGTAGCATTTTTTTTTTCGTGCTTCTTGAGGTTGCTTATAACCTTGTGAAATGGCAATCCCCCCGAAATGTTAATCAGTTACATTTCTTAGCATCAAGGAACGATCGCAAGCAGTGGCAAGCTTAGCTGGCCGCGATGTTTGCGAACGATGTAAAGCTTCACTTATGATACTGTGCGTACGGTCATACCATACGGTGATAATGTTTGATAATATCTGCCGCAAATTTCATTTCTTTATGAGGCACTTACGCCCTGCATTATAGTAGAGACACTAATAAAAATTTACGGCGCCAACAAAACCATATGAGCCACAAATCAGCCTTGACATGGCAGCTTCGCTGCAGCGAGCCGAGCGAACGACGTGTAAGCTACAACCAGCGCCACCTAGACAGCGCCGGTCGAGGCATCGGTGGAGAGCGTCAGCGCAGGCGGCGCGGTCTTCACACTTCCCTATTCTAGCCACTGTACTTAAGGTGACGGTACCACCGTCGCCATCTTGCGAATAGTTTCTGCTTGAGCCACCAGAAGACGCCACTAAGTCACGTTTGGAAAAAAAGGGCGGAAAATGCACTCTCCGCCGTCGTAGCATGCGGCGGTAGCATGCTCCCGAACAACAACAACAGCAACAAAAAAAGGTACGGACCCGAGAGCCTTTGTACTCCCGTGCAACTGTCCAGAAAAGAGGTGCCTCTCTCTCTCCTGGTAACGTATAACTACTTACAATAGAACGGCTAGGCGCTGAGCCTCGCTGCCGCAAGGGTTGCTTGCAAATAATGGTTTGGTTTCTGAACCGACTATTTCTCTCCCTCGCTAAAAAAGAGTAGAAAGAAAAAGAGTAGTTCTCCAGGAAGTTCTTCAGTGGCCCTGAACACCGGCAGTGTTGGGTCGCGTGGAACAACCCCGACCTTGTGCACGTGCATAGTAATTATAGATTTCTCCACTGTCACCAGCTTTGGTTCGACTGTGAATGTAGTGTGGGTGTCACGCATGGTCCGCTTGATACTTATGTCTCTACATTCAGAAGCTACCCAGAAAGCTCCTTTCCACTACTTCCTGGCTATCATTACACAAAGCCCCCTTTTCGTGCCTTGCAAGGAGCCAAAAATGGTCATATTATATGCATGAACGAAGGAAGGGCTTTGCCTTTTTGCCAGCTAAAACACCATGAGCCTCATGGATCCCTAAACAGGCACCGCTTCCTTTTCCTCTGTTACATAGCTATTTGAAATCTTCAAGAATGTGAATGGGGATTAGGGTGACATCGGCCATGTTGTGGTGCAAGCGTGGCGAGCAGGCAGAGAGCGAAAGAGGATGTCAAGCAACGCGACATACATACTTGGAGGGCGCACTCACAAACATACACGAACGCACTGCTCAGCTTTAGCCAAACGTATGAGAGGTATTTTTTTCAGCTATAAAACGAGTCCTCCTAGCACCGCAGCGAAGAGCACAAGTCGTAACACAGATGCGAATTGCGTCCTTTTGGGAGTATTGAATAATAAAATGTGTAAGGGCTCTTTCTCGGCGAAACCCAACCTATCTGTATAGGCCGAAAGTCGACACCCGAAAACTAGCTCAGCTTTTCGAAGAGGCTCTCCAATAAGGCTCACGGAAGCGATTGTTATTGTACTAAAATTGTCAGTTCTTCCCGTAGGTTGGCTGTTATTGGCAAAGTTGGGCAAACTTATGCTAAGCAGCCAAGTGTGCAGCTATAGTACAGGACTCAATCTATGCATTGCTTGTACTTTCAGTGCCGGCCAAAATTTCCCAATGTGCATTATTATCAGTTGTCTAAGTAGCGACAATGTAAAGTAAGAAATAAATAAAACAGAACACAAAGAGAGACGGCAGTTGAACGAAGAACGCATTCAGTGCGAAATATCCACCGAAGCGTCAAGAAGGTTGATTCTGACAAGGACTTTTGTTTTTTTGCTGGCTGTCTTGCTTCTGCTAGAGGTGGTGGATGTTGCCGCATCCTTTTTCCCCGTCTTAGCACAGTACACATGGTTGGGAAAGTTTAGAGTCCTCATCAAGCGCGAAAAGTGCCCGTCGCCGTCTACACGAGTGCTACAAAAAAAATCATTGGTTGAAGTCACGTGATGACGTCACAGATCACCAAAATTTTTGTCATCGTGACGTCATTACATGACATCGCTGCTCGGTCAAAGGTGGGCAGATACCCGAGGAACTGACAAACCGCGTGAGGTGCGGAAAGCTTTCGGTGGGGGTGGGGGGGAAAGTCGACTGAGAAGAAAAACAAGGAGGCTTTGGCGTTCGAATCCTGTAAGTCAAATGCATAAGGGACCTTGAGAGTTTTATTTGGATAGATATTTCGCACACCCCCTGCGCACTTGCCGGGCTTTCGCGAATGCGACGGCGCACCTGTCAGAACCTGATCAGTTCGCGCACATAGTACTGGAGATCTTTTCATTCGTTGCAGAGCCGCCGCACAGTGGTGTGGTAAACGAAGTGATCACATAAAGCGGTTGCTTTAGGAAATTCGCACGCGCTCACCGATGCGAGCACTCATAACACCAGCATATGGGATGACCATAGCGAAAACTCACGAACTTAATAGTACAGAGACTGGACTGGTCTCAAGCATTATTTTTTTTCTTGAGGCACCCTATGTGGTCAATTTGAATTGAAACTTCACCGTGGAACGAAAATTCTATATTTCAGAATCGGCGTCCAGATTTTAGTCATTGTGGAAATCAGTATCGATATGTTTTTTCGAAACCTGACGTCAAACCCCTTTCATAAATGACCCATATATAGAATATTGGAAAGGCGTTCTTTCAATGACAACGTTAGGTGACATTTTGTTCAAATTCGCTGTGCACCCCCCACCCCCCTCTATGTTTTTACCATCTTCGGTGTCTCGGCACTTGTGGGACTAAATTTCGTGATTGCAGCACGCTAGCTGATTGAGACCCCTGGCTTAGCGAGTGGAAACTGCAAAATCGGTCCCAGCACCGCATTTGTTATTTGGGGGGGGGGGGAGGGAGATAGGCGGTTCACACATATGCCTAGCTCAGGGGATAATGGCTGCACCCAGTGAGCTCTCGTTGAAAAGGTCCATCGGAGGGGCACGCTTGAGCGCGTCTATGTTTTCTGCGAAAGCCTCATTATACTAGGTGTCTATGGTGGCCCATGCCGGCGATACTGAGACGGTAAATGAGCTACGTTGCGCACTCTGGCCTGTGAAGGGTGCCTAGAAAATAAGACGTCACATGATCTACGTGAGCAAAAGGATTATCTGCTAAATTTAGTTTTGCTAGTGGTTGTTAGTTCATATAGCATAAATTGTGCGCGTGTTGTCTATTTCACGCAGTCCAAGCTTTATTCCTGTGTTTCCTAACTTCAGTAGGCGTCGGGACGCGTTCCGTTCGTTTTGCTGCGCGCGGCTGGGAACGCTAGAGTTCACGCAGCCATCCGCACTTTTCGCTGCAGTCGGGGAAATATGGCTCGCTAACTGACGGCTTGCAAAATAGTTACTGCGCATATGCCAGCAAGCTTGTTTTCCACACGAAAGCCTCAACCACAGACTAGCAGACGAATATTTTTTTTCCCATTTACCACTAATCCCTGTCTTTCCTTTCTTTCGTTTTCCCCTTTCTCTCAGTGGATGAGAAAACTTACAATGAGGCGTGACATTCCTGAAGTACGTTTTGAGAAGCCTTGGTGCTGATCCTGCACCTTCGTATGAATGTGGAGGGGCGAACACGCTTAGAGCAAGAAAAACAGTCAGCGAAGGAGAAGTTTTACAGATGCTTGCAAAGTGGGCGCCAGTAACAACACCCTCTACGACGGAGTTGCTTTGTCGGCACTTTCGGAAAACGGGAGACAGCATGAACGAATGGATCCGCAGCGCGCTGTTGAGTACACAACGAGCGCATAGCAATGGGCATTTCTGAGAACGGGTCGTCCACTCCCATCGTAGTGTGATGACGTCAATTGAGGCCTCAGCTAGTCTAGAGGGTGTTGGCCAGGGGTCGCTCACTATTTGCAAAGTGTCAATGGGCCTTTGGATGGATGGATGCTATGAGCGTCCCCTTTAAAACGGGGCGGTGACATGTCTGCCACCAGGCTCGAAGAAAAAAAAAAAAAAAAAAAGCTTCCTTGTTTCATGTTGGCCAAATACCTTATCTACATTGATTAAATCTATGTTATACCAAAAAATATAAATTCACGGTCCATCTCTCTGCCTCTTAAGGCAGAATGACCTTATTTTTCCCCCATTATTTATTTTTGTTCTTTATCTCTACTTTTCTGCCACCAATACTCTAACCGTCTCTTACTTATTTCTATCGCGGACGTGTTCAGCTTTCCATTGTTGTCCCTAAAACCCAAGGCTTCATGTAGACTCGTGCCCACACGTATACCTGGGTGAATATCGCCACATTCAATCAGTACATGTTCCATCGTTTCCTTAGTTCCCCCGCAGCATGTACATTGTTCTTCTTCGTTACTAAATCTCGCTTTATAACTACGCGTTCTAAGGCAGCCCGACCTTGCTTCAAACAGTAAAGCGCTTCCCCTTGAATTATCATAAAACCTTTCCCTCCTTATTTCGTTTTTTCCATTTCGGTAGTTACTCAGAGCCGGCTTCTTTTCCATCGCTGTCATCCAATAAGTCCTCTCCGCCTCTCTGACCTTCCGCTTAATGCTCCTTGTTGCCATATCGCCCGCACTGCCAGCCGTATATTTACTGGTGAGCCTCCTAGTTCTTTTTCTCCACTGCGTGTCAACGCTTTTTCTATACAAATACCTGAAAACCTTCTCTGCCCATCTACTCTCCTTCATTTTCCTCAGCCTCTCTTCGAATCTCATTTTGCTCTGCGCTTCCCTCACTTCAAAGCCTGTCCATCCCATATCACCCTTTACCGCCTCATTTGTCGTCTTCCCGTGAGCGCCCAACGCGAGGCGGCCCACCGTCCTTTGATTTACATCCATTCCTGATTGCACCTCTGACTTCATGCACACCACTGAGTTCCCAAATGTAAGCCCCGGAACCATCACACCCTTCCACAGCCCTCGAAGCACCTCGTACCTATTGTATCCCCATAAAGCTCTGTGCTTCATAATTGCAGCATTCCTCTTTCCCTTTGCTACCGATGCTTTCTCTTGTACCTCCATATATCTATCCCCTCATTTACCCATACTCCGAGGTACTTGTACTCGCTTACCCTCGGTATTTTTTGGCCCTGTATTAATACCGTATGGTCTCCGTGATCATTGAATACCATCAATCCACATTTTGTTGCACTAAATCCTAGTCCTAGAGCCTCACACTCCCTTCCGCATATATCTGCCAGTCGCTGTATATCATCTTGACTGTCCGCAAATAAGACAATATCATCAGCATAAAATAGACCTGGAAGCTTCTGCTCAACCATCGCTCCGACCTGTTTGTGTGACAAATTAAATCCAATGTTGCTACCTTCTAGCGCTTTTTCCATTCTCGCCATGTACAGCATGAATAACAGCGGGGACAAAGGGCATCCCTGTCTCAGCCCCTTGCTAATTTCAACGCTGTCCTTGCTACTTATTCCTTCCCATTCTATACAAACTGTATTTCCTCGGTATATTTCCCTCAAAAGCTGTACACAGTCGTCACCTATGCCCACTTCCTTCAATATATCCCACAAAATTTCCTGATTAACGTTGTCATACGCCCCGGTGATATCTAGATAAGCTACGTATAAGGGCCTGTTTTCTATTTTAGATATTTCTATACACTGGGTAAGAACAAACAGATTATCGTCTAACCGCCTGTCGATTCGAAATCCATTCTGAAGTTCTCCCAAAATATCATTTTGTTCTACCCACGCTTCTATTTTTAATTTTACTGCCTGCATCGCCAACCTGTATAGCACCGATGTAATTGTTAGCGGTCTATACGAGCGAATGTTATCCTTTTCTCCCTTGCCTTTATAGATTAAGTTCATTCTACTTTTTCTCCAACTGTCTGGTATTTCCCTCTCCTGTAAGCACTTTTCTACGGCTTTCAGCAGTGCTTCTTTAGTGTTATGTCCGAGTTCGTTAATGAGGCTGACGGGAACCCCATCTAAGCCCGGAGTAGTGCGCTTAGGAATTTTTCCTTCGGCCTTCTTCCAATTGAAATTCTCTAGTACTACATCTTCGTCGGTTGCACTCCTTTGCGTACTTTTACTCACCGGGGGAATCCCCTGGGGGACCTTTTTAAACGAATCGGCTGTTATCTTTCGGATGTAACCTAGCGCTTCATATCCTTCCAATTTATTTCCTCCTTCATCTACCATATGTTGTTGCATTGTGACAGACTTCCTACCCAGCGCTTTTAGGTGGCTCCAAAAAATCCTAGGCGCGGCCTTCTTCTTTTCGCGAATCTCTGTCATCCAGCGCTCACTTTCACCTTTAATTTTTGCCTCGACTAATTTCTGCACAATGGATTTTTGCTCTAAATATATTTCCCATATTTGGTTGACTTCGTCCTGTGGCCGCTTCTCCTTTTTTGCCTGTCTGTGCTCCCGTGATGCCTGACGTCGCATCTCGATCGCTTCCCGGATTTCTTTGTTCCACCAACTTTTTGGCTTTTTCTTTCCTTTCCAACAAATAGTTTTCTTCTCTATTTCCATTTCTTTCGTGATTACATGTAGCAGCTCACTATACTTCCAGTCTTTGCCTGGTAGTTCGTCTACTTTTTCCTCGACTCTTGCGGCTATATTTGTTATTTGTTTGTCATTTAGATACGAGCTGCCAAACTTTGATTCTATGTTCTTATTTTCAGTTTTATATCCCATTTGTAATATTATGCGTTTATGATCACTACCCAAGCTGTTAATGCCTTCTTCGTCTATTCTCATCTCTCTAAGTTTGTCATATATTCCTTCTGTCATGAGACAGTAATCAATGCTCGATTGCCTGTTTCTGACTTCCCACGTGATCTGCCCCTCACACTTAGGCCCCACGTTAACTATCTCAAGACTATGTTGCTCGCAGAGATCTAGCAATAACTTGCCATTGGTGTCTGAATATCCGTCAAGGTCATGAATGTGAGCGTTCATGTCCCCTAGAAGGATTATCTCGGCATCATGACCAAATTCTTTAATATCGGTGCTTATGCATTTCACTATCTCCAGATTCTTTTCTCTGCAGTTATTGCCTGTCCACAAGTAAGCTACACCTAGCCACGTTTTCTTTCCACCTACTGTGCCCGAAACCCACATGTGCTCTGAACACGTTTGTTTCACTCTCTCCCATTTTGTTCTGCTATGAATTAGCATTCCAACCCCCCCACCTCTCCTTTCTGATGTGATCCTGTTACATCCTTCCCAAACATAATTTTCAATATGTGGTGCTCTTCCAAGTCTCTAAGGTGTGTTTCTGTAACCGCATAAACACCTATCTGTTCCTTGTTTACCTGTCCCTCAAATCTCTAACCATTTTGCCTTTTTTCTGCCACCCTGCATGTTAATGTAACTAATTGCAACACGCGCCTTCTCCCTTCTTTTACCTTTTCTCTGTTTTTTCGCTATACTACCTGTCAAAGAGTCCCCCTGGTTGTTTTCCTCATTACAAGCTACCATGGGCACCGAAGGGCCCGCGTGCCCCCCAAAAAAGCTACTGCGCGTCCTGCAAGACGCCAACCCACCTCATGGCCAAGCCTCCTATCGAAGTGTATTCCGTCTCTTCGAAAACCACCCCACCTGTGCACCTCTCTGTTTATTTCCACTACCTCAGATGCCTTTCTCTCTACTCATCTGCCATATCTCTCTGTTTGCGTCGACAACCGCTCTTTGCAGGTTGCCGTCACGCACCGGTACTTCCGGTATTGTGCATACCACTATCTGCACCTGAGGGGAAATGGCGCGCATGTCATCGACCCCTTTCGCCAATGTGGTCCCTAGTTCGGCTGATTCGTTACTCAAGACGTCGTTTAGACCTCCCGCGATTATCACGAGGTTACGTCCATTAGACTTAGCTGCGAGTTTGCGTTAGCTTGTCTCATCACTGATCCCAGCCTATGGCCCGGGAACTTTCCTATTAAAACTCGTTTGTCGCCTCTCACCCTTTCCTTGACTGCTTCTGCGCATGTAGCTAAATTCGAGTCCCCGGCGATTATCACGTGATCCGACTTTTCTGGTGGACTCTCCCGCACCTGGCCACTGCACCTGTTACTAGCGCGTGCTACTGCTGTTGTTTTGTCCCCTCCCGTTCCCAAGACTACTTCGCGGAAGGTGGGTCCTGTGTCCCTTGCACCTGTCTTTTCCAAACCTGTTTCCCCCTTCGCGCCTACCACTGTGGGGGTCGATGCCCCATTTTTCCCGCTGTCGCCTGCTTCCCTGTTCCCCGTGGCTACATTTGCTGGCATGGCTACCTTTGCTGGCATGGCTACCTTTGCCAATCCCTCCTCGGCTGACTTAAGCCTTTCCGCCATAGCCATAGTTTTTTCCCGCTCTGTCGCTACCGCTTTCTCCAGCTCGGAGATTCTCGCCTTGAGCTCATTCTGGGCGGCCATCATTATTTCCATCTTTGCCTCTAACTCGCATTGCTTACACTTGGCGTCAGCTCTCTCTGTCGTCTCATCCTCACAAACCTCTATTTTCCGCCCCATTCCGCATCCTGAACACTTTACGGTCTTTTTGACCATGGCTATAGAGCATTCACGCGGCAGATTAGATACACTTAAAGCCAAATGATATCACAAAACTCCGCAAGTATGTTACACTTCAAAGCACCTGTGCACCTTTCAGCCACGTGGTGGCCAAAAAAAACAAATATTAAAAAAAAAACACCCGAAGCGACTGTCACACCACTTTGTACCAACAGCACAAAGTTGTAAGCTCTATTAAAGGGGTGGTGCCATCAAATTTCGAGGCTATAACAAGCCTGTTGTGGGTTTCCTCTGTATGCAAGAACATTTCACAGAAAGGGTCGGACACAGCAAACGTTTAGAATATATTTTAATTCACTTCTAAAGTGTACCTAAATGCCCATTCTCCCGATCGAAACCCATCGCTAGCGCGCCAACACTGACGTAGATCTGTAGGATGGGCAACGAAAGTTGTAGTGACGTCACACCAAATCTGCTGTAGTAACGTGAGTGACCTCCGCACCTCCGCCACTTCCGCAACGTACGTACCGGCTGTAGTGAACTAGAATATATTCTAATTCACTACAGTACCGGCAAAGCATCGGTTGCTAATCACTCGCCGAGTTTCGATCGCTTCCTGGCTAAGTGGCGTCACAGCCTTGCGTGGTCGCGTGAGCACACCTCCTACACTTCTACGTGCCACTGCCCAAACCTCGGCGCCCAGAAACGAAACCGAAGTTGTTCCACATCAAAACGCGATATTAAATTATTTAGCGAGAATAACAAATGAATCTTTGTGCGTGCATCATGCTTCCTGGAGCTAGAGGAACGCTTACATCAAAGAACGCGCAAGCACACAAGTTTGTTGGCAACACCCCTTTAAAGCTGCAATCTAGTTGGCTTAACTAAAGAAACAACCGCTCGAATCATGCAAAAAAAAGATCACGTATAAGTCCACGCTGTCACGCTTCCGGAGCCCCGAAAAAAACACATCGTCCTCTCGCAGCACCACATACAACGCAGCCAGGTCTTTTTCAGGTCCGAACAGCGCCTCCAGTGGAGATCACCGAAATCGAAACTGGGGGTCCGTGGCCTCCGATGTTAATGCTGCTACGCACCGGTAAAAAATTATCTCGTGGGTCTGGTATTTTTCGGGATAATTTTGCAAACGACGCCAGGTGCCCCTCAGTCGCACCTGCCTGTCAGTTTCACACACCTGTCGCCGCCCCGTGACAACGTTTATAGAAGCTGTTTGTTTGCCCTGTGACCCCCCAAAACATGCCGCGCGTCAAGTCACCACCACTTCGCATGCGCAGGCTAGTCTCTAGAAAAAAAGTCCATTGTTATCCTATCGTTCAACCGGCGTCACGTGAGATAGTCCAAACACACACACACACACACACACTGCCAAACATCGTCACCTCCCCGCCGAGGGGAAAGCAGGCTTCCAGGTAATGTCCTACGACCTCAAAAATATGAGGAGGCAAGGGCAGGTTTCTTTGTGTACTTCAAAACGCTTCTACAGTCCCCGAGTACAAAGGCGAGCAACCAAGCAATTCCTGGATCCTCAGCACAATAGCCTAACCTGCTGGCTATGCATTCATGATGTACAGTGCAACACGCTTTCTTCCTTCTTCCTTTCTCTTTCTCTTTCCTTATCTTTTTTGTTTTAGCCTTTTACCTGTTTTTTTTTGTTGAGATTATTAT